>NC_056739.1:1740156878-1740456878 GCF_019279795.1 Protopterus annectens | reverse complement strand
ACGTCATTGTCAGATTCCTCCGGGTAACTACCTGAGCAGCTGCAGCCCAGTCGTTTTCCTCAGTTGGCTATCCTTACGCCAATTTCTAACTCGTCCATGAGGCTCATTTGTCAGTTCTGCGGAGGCCTTCAAGTCTTCTTTGATGGGTCCTCATTGTTTGGACCCAAGGTGAAAGACACCAGTTTTTCTCCCAACAGCAGGAAGATTCCCCATCCAGAGGCAGAGGGCACCTAAAAGCCTGGGAGTCAATCACTCAGGACAGATGGGTGCCGGATCATTGCCGGAGGTTACACCATTCCATTCACATACTACCCACCACCCAGTCAATGCAGGAAGCTTTAAAGCTGCTAGAAAGGAGTCATCCAACGGTCCCCACAGACCAGATCGGATCAGGAAATTACTCCAGGTTCTTTTAGTGCCAAAAGACAGGGACCTGAGGCCAATATTGGATCTCAGCAAACTGAACCAATCAAATCCAAATTCCATTCTCCCATTATTGGAGAAGGATGTTTGATTCAGTGACGACACCCCCATACATCAAGGACGCAAGCGGCCTCTTTCATCTCGTCCCAGGCAGTCAGTTGTCAGCAATTGCTCGCCTGCCCTTTGTCTCACCACAGCCTCCATGGTGTGTGTGTACCAAGTGTTTGGCAGTAGCTCGGCTCACCTGAAGTCTCTTCCAAGTGTTTCCCTATCTCGAACGACTGGCTCCTGACTGACTCCATAGACACCTCAGATATCCACACATCACATACATCTACGTCCAGCAGAAGATATCTGCGCTTGCGCTTCAGGGTCAGTCATTTCATTACCAATTTTTCTGCCTGCCCTTTGGTCTCACCCCCAAGGGTGTTCACCAAGTGTTTGGCAGTAGTGGTCACACTCCTGAAGTCTTGGATTCCAAAGTGTTTCCTATCTGACGACTGGCTCCTGACTGCCACCACCAGGCATCTACTAATGGACAACCTCAAAGCCACCATCTCCTGGGGGTGTTTCTGGGATTACATTCAATTGGTCAAAGTCTGTCTTGCTGCCCTCTCCATAACATAAAGTTTATAGAGAGAGATAGACTCAAGATTGATGATGCCGTCTTCTTCCTGCCGAAAGGATCCGAACTTTACAGGGCCAAGTTCAAGCTCTGATCTCGAGATCCAAAGCCCCAGCCAGGATGGTTCTACAGGTTTTAGGCTCAATGTCTGCCCCACGTTCTTTTAGTTCCTCTAGCAAGATTACACATGAGGATTCTTCAGTGGCTCTTGTCAACTCAATGGTCCTTTCAGGATCTTCCCTCAATCATCACATCATGATTACGGAAATATGCAAATCAAGGAAAACCCTTTGTTCTCACAGATGCCTCCCAGATAGGGTGGGGGCATTGTCTGGGCAGGCTAGTTCAGGGCCCTGGCTTCCAGGCTCTCTTCCACATCAACGTGTTGGAGGAGATGAGGCTGTATCTATCCTACAGGGCCTTACACAAGTTTCTTCCTCAGGGCATCATCGCCATCCACACAGACAACATGTCGGTGGTCTGGTATCTGAACAAACAAGGAGGACCACAGAGACCCCCTTTGCAAATGGGCTGTAGTAACAACCCGCTCTTGGTAGACCCACATCATCGAAAAAAAGTTAAAATGTAGGACAAACAAAGCAAGGACAATTCTCTCTCCTCACGAATGGTCTCTAAACTCCACAAAACACCAAGTGCCAAAGGTTCTTCTCCTTGATCCCACATCAGGAAGTACCAGCCATGGATGCTCTAGCACAACCTTGGCCAACAGGGCTACTATGCCTTTCCTCCAATTCCACTTCTTCCCAAAGTTATTCAAAAGCTTCTCAACTGGGGTCTTCAATGATTCTGATTGCCCCATACTGGCCTCGTCAGATATGGTTTCCTTACCTGAAGAAGCATGCAGTGGACGATCCGTGGACCTTAGACCTGATTCGGACTTGCTAATCCATCAGTCGGGACATTGGCATCAGTCCCTTCAATCTTTGAAATTGACAGCTTGCTCTCCACTTTCCACCCTTAGTTAGAAGGCACACACTAGACCTGGAAGTTGTTCACATTCTATCTTCGGCCCACAAACCCACCACTAACAAATTGTACCTCAGTAAGTGGAAGAGGTTTGCTATCTCGGCTCAACTCATGTGCTTAGACCCTATCACTGCTCCTGTCCCAGAGGTTTTGAAATTCTTAACATCCCTGTTTAATCAGGGATCTTCTGTCTCAACTATTAAAGTCCAACTAGCGGCTATCTCTAAATTCCACGAATCCACGGATCCTCCTTTGATGAGCAGCAGACTATGTCTATTAAGACCACCAGTTTTCATCCTGCACGTTAAAATATCTGTCTTGGAAAGCGGCATTCTTAGTGGCTATTACTTCTGCAAGAAGAGTCTCAGAGCTTCAAGCCCTGTCTATTAAGCCACCGTACTTGATTTTCCACAAGGATAGAGTATCACTTAGGCCTAATCAGTCCTTTGTCCCAAAGGTCTGTTCTAGTTTCTGTCTTCAACAATCTCTAGAGCTACCAGTTTTCTTTCCAAAATTCTCTAATGAAGCAGAATACACTCTCCATAAATTGGATGTTCACAGGCAATTACGCTTCTATTTAGACAGGACTCAAGTCAGATCAGTTGTTTGTGTCCTTCTCAGATAATAAATTGGGCCAAACCATCACAAAAGCTACTATCTCAAAATGGATCAGAGATTGCATAACTCAGGCCTATTCTTCTTGAATAAGCAACTTACATCATCTATCAAAGCTCATTCTACCAGAGCTATGGCTACTTCTATAGCCTTTCATTCTTTCATTTCCCACTACAAATTGGATGTGGCATCTAAAGACGAAAGGCGAGCATCATTTGGTTCCACGGTACTCAGGAGTGTTTTCCAGTGAGCCACCCAGGATTCAGGTGCTAGATAGGATCACATAACATCTTTTAGTTATGTACTCACCATAACTTCAGATGTTTGGGATCCATCGCCCCTGCCTTGGAGATCAGAAGAGATTGAACGGTTTGAGTTCTACTGTTTTATCTTGTTTCATCTGACGATGTTATATAAGCAACCCATCATTCAGAATGTAGGCGAGATGGATCCCAAACATCTGAAGTTATGGTGAGTACATAACTAAAAGTTAATGTAGGTGGGCTGGTTAGGCCAAGGTATAATTGAATAATTTATAATGGCATGATCAGGTTTGGATTGTGTTGATGTGTTTGTTGGCATTTAGTATAGCAGGATTTTGGTTTATTTTAATATGATATTTGGGGGTCTTTATTAGATCATCGAATGCTTAAAAAAGCGAATGATGATTAATCAACCCCATGTAAGCGAAAGCTTACAATCCCGAACACTCAGAACAGTGATTTTTTTTTCCCAGGGGAAAAAAATCGCTGTTCCAAAAAAAAAAAAACCCTTAAAACATTACATAAAGTGGGGGGGGGCTTCACCCCACACACCTCCCTACTTAAATATACCAACTCCGAGATCGGACTACAGTGACAAAAATGGCAAAATACCAAAGGAGGCCAAGCGATTTCTTTCCCAGGGAAAGAATTTGCTTATATGCCGTTTTGGCATTTTGCTGTTTTGCGCTTTCAAGTTCGATCAGGACCCATTCGACAGTATGCGTCTTCGATCATCTAATAGGAACCGATATTTGGCATAAATTCCAAGGTGTGCAAAACTTGGTAAGTTTAAGACCATAGTTTTCATGCTTTATCAAGAGTTGTCTAATTTCTTTTGTTAGCTGTGTTACTGGGTTAGATTTTAACAACTTTAGACATGGATTGTGCATTTTTCCATGATTTTTGGATTCGTTCTTTAACTCCAAACTATAATTGTGGTATTCTTCATTAGTATATCTCCTGAGTTTTCCAGGATTTCCTTTACTTTGTGCTCATTTTACATAAGTAAATAAAGCAGGTGAAAGCAATGTGTTTTTGTCGAGTAGTAGTGGATCTGCTGAGAGACTGAGTTTGTGCAGTGATATTCCTGTTATCCATAGTTGCAAAATAACAATCGTCTTAGTTTTTGCTACTGCTCCTTTTCATAAGGTTCTACCCTGTTTGTATAGTTCTGTCTGTTTTCCCATGGGTTGGAAGATAGTGTGTGTGTGTGTGGGGGGATTATTGTAGTATGCTTAAATTCCTACTCATACACACTGATTTTTCTACTACAGGCTACTGATAGATATGAGATTTCTCAACAATATAGACTTTAATGCATTAATCACATTTGCATGTTTTATGCTTGTTAGTGTATTTCTTGGAACATTTGGAAATTGGAATAGTAATCCACACATATAAGAAAGATAATTTATTGGATACTGGAACAAAAATGTGCCACCCCTGCTGCACAGATGCAGTTGAAATGAGTACGTTAGAATTTCCTCCTTTGAAATATTGTTGTGGAATTCACTGTATGACATAAGTTTATTCTTACTTACTTGATTTAAACTTCATGAACAAAACATTGTAGCTCTTTCTTTATACATTGGTGTTTACAGATGACTCAAGTATTCTCTCAAACATTCCTTTTTCAACTGATTAGAAACTGTTTTTGTCAGCTTTGAATATTAAGACTTAAATGCAACTTATTTCTTATTTGAAAGAAAAAAATGAATTTCTTTTCCTTTTGATGACTTTTTTTGTCTGTCCATTTTTCCAGTGTAGCATATTTTAGCAGATGTATTTCTAAATCAGTGTCACTTCTTCTCTGAAATCTTTTTTTATTTTGTTATTGGTACCTGCACACTTACCCAAAGATTGCTAAATTATTCTAACAAATTGTTATGCTTTTCGGGTAGATGTGCTGTAGTCAACTTACTTGCTTTGTCTACATCCTTGCTGATTTGTATTTCATTGTCTAGTCATATTTCTGTTTAAGTAACATTCTTTGCAGTCACTGATGTTCTTTTTATAAAGACTTTTTGAATGTACTTTTCAAAGGTCTGCTGTCTGTTACCATGTGAAACATCTTTACTATATAAGCAAGTGCTGCTGACCCACAAGCAGCTGGAGAGTTCTCTTGTAAGATCACGGTTCCTGTATCATTCCTGCTGACTTCTACTTACTGCACACCTGGCTTAATTCCATCATAGTATTCCAGTACTGGAGCATTTATCACTCCTTTCATAATTTCAAAACTCTTCTTTTTGGAACTCCATTTCTGAGCTACATCTTGTTATAACAGTTTCATTGGCGCTTTACACAAGCCTTTTCACTTTTGTGGTTCCTGTCCTAATTTGTTTTATTCTTTAAAAGATTTGTAGATGCTTAGTTACCGCAGACATAATAAATGCAACATTTTCAAGGTACTATATCATTCCTGGAAACCTCTGTAATGGTGTTTGTTTTCTGGTCATGGCATTTATGCAATTTTTTGGAATTTTTTCAGGATCAGGTTTTAGATTTTTTAATATTAGACATATTACATGTATTTCAGAGGAGTCAGTCCTATATTACATGTTACCCTTGTTTAGCTTGAAATTAAGTTGTCTCAATCGTTTTAGTCTTTGTCAGTTTCTTGCCATATTGTTTTGTATCTGACCACACATAACAGATCAGTACTATTCAAACATTAATTTGTGTGCAAAACAGCTACTTTCCCAAACTTTCCAGGTAAACAAGTGTTAAATAAATAAATAAACAAACAAATAACAGCTGTTTGAAACATCTCTGGTACAGAAGAAATACCAAATAGAAGATTAAGGAAACTTAATTCTCCTACTGGCTTATTAAATGCACAATATTTGAAGCTTACTTAATCTAGCTTTGCCTACCAAAAACTTTTATTTATTTATTTATTTTATTTTACATTTTATTTTACATTTGTTGACCGGGCTAGTCCAGCTGGATAATTTCCATTTTCAGTGGAGGCCCGGGTAGAAAAGCTCCACAGATTAAAACAAGGTTATACAAATTGAAGATTTACAATAAGTTCCTTTGACATAGACATTGAGTTACCATGGATACTTAATAGTCTAGATCAAGAAAAAATAGAACACATATAGTGCTATCTACGTATTGAGAAAGGCATTAATTCTTTTTAAAACTACACTCCCTTCAGGTCATTTATATACAATTTTATTTATTTATTTTTTTTTTTTATGAGAACAGTAGAAACTGTACAGTCATTAGGTTGTTTGAGATCACAGAGAAAGATTGCAGTTTAGAAATAAGGAAGTATGATAGTAGAAGGTATCAACTTAGTCTGGATTGGTACAAGAGCAGAGCCAGAAGTTTTTAAGATGTGCAAGAAGTTGTTTTTTAAAAGGATCAAAGGAGCCTATAGAGGTAATGTGTGAGGGGAGGTTATTCCATATTTTGCCTACTGAGTTGGAAAAAAGGCAGTTACCTGCAGAATTGGTAATTCGAGTTGTGTTGACTTGAAGCTTTTCAGCAGAACGTAGTTGTTTCAAGTTATTATAAGAGATCAAGAGGTTACTGAGAGCAGGTGTTTTAGATGGTTGATATAATATGTTATGTGTTATTAAGAGTTGTTGATATATAATCTTGTTAGGAAGTTCCAACCAGTGTAAGTGTTTTAAGTTTAGACAGTGGTGTGTTCTATACTGGGATGCTGTGGCAAAGCGAGCTATATTGTGGTAGGATGTAGTAAGTTTCTTCAGGTTGCTTTTGGAGAGATTAGTGTAAATAGAGGAGGCATACAATAGGGTAGAGATAAGATGTGTTTGTGCTAAGGTGGTCCGTGCTTCTGGTGTAAGGTAGGGTTTGATTCTGTACAGTGAACCAATTTTTTTATTAACTGCTTTTATAGTGTTATTGATGTGGTAATCATAGCTAAGATTGTTGTCAATAGTAACACCAAGTAGTTTAGTTGTTAAGTCTGGGGAGATGAGGGAGTTATCACTTGCAGTAATAGAGAAGTTTAGTTGAGTAGATTTGTGGGTAGGTGAGAAAAGTAGTAGTTTTGTTTTCTTGGGATTGAGGAGAAGACATCTTTTTGAGAACCAGTGTTCGACGATAGAAAAGGTAGATTGTGTGAGTGAGTGGAGTTCAGATTGAGTGGAAGCTGTGCAAATAATGGTGGAATCATCTGCATATTGTATACATGTAGTGTTTTGGATAGATGATTGGAGGTCATTAATAAAGATAGAGAATAAGAGTGGGCCTAGTATGGATCCTTGTGGTACTCCTAAAGAGATAGGTAGTAAGGAAGATAGACAATTTTTCCAGAGTACTGCTTGTTGTCGGTTTTCAAGATAAGATGAGAACCAGGTTAAGGAGGAGGAATCCAAAGCAAGGGATTTTAATATGTGTAGAAGAAGTGCGTGGTTGACCATGTCGAAGGCTTTTGACAGGTCTAGGAAAAGAGAAGAGGTTAGTTTGTTGTTGTTACGATTACAGTTGATGGTGTTGGTAAAGGAAAGTAGAGCAGTGGTAGTACTATGTGAAGGTCTAAATCCATGTTGAGTGTTTGCTAGTAGGTTGTTATGAAGGAGATGGTTAAGTAGTTGTTTGTGTATACATTTTTCCATGATTTTAGCTAGTGGAGATAATAGCGCTATAGGACGAAAGTTTGAAAGGTCTGTGGATTTGCCTCCTTTGTGTAGGGGTATGATATGAGATATCTTCCAGATTGCTGGAAAAGTACTTTCTTTTATGGATCTGTTTATGAGGATGGAAACAGGGTAGGCGATAACTTTGGCTGCTACTTGAAGAAATTCAGCAGGAAGGTTATCAGCTGAGGGGGTAGTGGGTTTAAGTTTTTGTAAAAGAGATTGTATGTAGGAGGTAGGTATGGGTTGAAGTTGCAGGGGAGGAAGGCAGTTGTTGATGTTATTTAAGAGCAGTTGGGAAGAATCAGGGGTTAAGTGGTTAGCTAGATTTTGTATGGAAGTAGTAAAGAAGGTATTGAAGTTATTGGCTATTAATGAGGGGTTATCAGGGTCTAAGTTTTGTGGGTTTGGTGTAACTACTTTGCCTGGGGTAAGTAGATTATTGATAGTAGACCAGAACTTTTTTGGTTCTTTTTTGGTTGATTGCTGTAGTTCAAGGTAATAATTCTTTTTATCTGAAAGAATAGCTTTTTTGGTATTGTTTCTGAGTTCTTTGAAGGTTTGATGATCGTTTGGATTTCTGGAGGAACGCCATTTTTTCCAAGATTTATTTCTAAGTATAATTTTTTGTTTGGTATTAGAGGTTAGCCAGGGTGCTATTTTGGTCTTTGTTCTAATTATACGACTTGGGGCATGTTGATTCAAGATAGCAAGGAATGCTGAGTTGAAGTGTTCAACAGCATTGTTGAGGGAGAGATGTTTAAGAGGGGTCCAGTTGTATTGTGAAAGTTCTGTTAGGAATCTTTCAGGATTAAATTGTTTTTTTGAATGTATTGTTTTATGTGAGGTAGGTAAGTTTAGCTTAATTTTGGCCCTAATGACATAGGTAAGAGAGTGATCGCTAAGGTCATCTGGAAGGATGCCAGTTTGGTAGTTTTGTAGGGGAGAGTTTGTAAGAATCCAGTCAAAGGTGGTTTCTTTTTTGCTTTTATTATTTATTCTAGTTGGACTATCAATTAGTTGTTTGAAACCAAAAAGATTTATATGGGAGGTGGGGTTAGCATTGCTACAAGATTTCCAGTCAATGTTAAAGTCCCCAAGGAATAGTGTTTCTTGAGGGAGGTTTATAGCGAGGTGTTCAAGAAGATGTTCTAAAGTGGGGATATTATTTCCAGGGGGGAGGTATGCACAGATGATGTTTATAGATTTAGTGGTGTTAATTTGAATTTTGGAACAAATTATTTCGGCATTATTATTTTGGTTAAGGGTAAGGTCCAGAAGAGTAAGCTTTAGTTTTGTTTTATATAGAATAGCTACTCCACCTCCTTTTCTGGAGGTACGATCAAGTCTCAGAATGTTATAACCAGGTGGGGTAATTTCAATGTCTTTAATAGAGGGTTTTAGCCAAGTTTCTGATAAGCATAGAATGTCAAAGTTGTGTACTTCTAGTAGGGCATGGAGTTGACTAATTTTGTTGCAGATACTGTGTATGTTGAGATGAGCCAGTGATAATAAGTCAGAGGATGCAATGGATGAGAGAGAGAGGGGGTTGAGGTGATTTCTGTGTGTTTTGTTGGAAGTTAGAGGGCCTGGGTTGGGTTGAATGTCTCCATCTTGTAGTAGATGGAGGAATGTAAGATAGTTTTCAAGTTTATGTTTTATAATTGTGTTGAATATTTTCTTTGTTTTAGTTTGTAGTAGTTTGCAGTGTAGTACCCTATGGTATTTGGGAAGTAGGTATATGGATTGTGAGGAGGTATGTAAGATGGAAGGAGGTGGGGATGTTACAGGTATACTGGTATGTTTTGAGGGAAGTGAGAAAGAAGCAGTTAAGGAGTGTTCATAGGAGGTTAGGAAGTAGGTGGTTATGAGAAAGAATAATAATAAGAAGGAGATAGGTAGTTTCAGTTGTGGCTGGAGCATAGTGGAAGTTGTAGAGAGATAGTTCTGAGTCAGTATGGTATTCTGGTGTGTTGTAGATGGAGGTACTGTGGGAATGAAGGGTATATAGTAGGGGCTGTAATATTTTAGGTGTGTAAGTGATAGAGGGGTGGGGTTGGTTATATTAGGTAAGTGGGTTTGTAAATGGAGGGTGGTGTACAATCTCTGAGGTTGTGATAGGGTGGAAAAAAGGAGGTGTGTCTAGAGATGAGGTAAAGGTAGGACCCCTGGGGGTGGGTGGGATTTGGGGGTAGGGTGGGGAGCGGAGCGGGGCACACAGAGTAGACCAGAGGAGAAGGGAAAAAGTATCAGAGAAGGCAAGGGGAGTCAAGGCAAGAGAAGGTAGCCTAGGAGGAGAGGATAAGACAGGGTATTAGAAGGAGGAAAGGGATTAGGTTAAGAAGGTGAGAATAAAAGTGTAGTAAAGAAAAGAATACTAGTATCCCAGATAGGGATGAAGAGAGGGTGACATCTAGTGGGCAACTGTGGAAGTGCAAATAGCAAACAGGGCAGCTTCCAGGTGAGAGCTATATAAATGGGAGAGAAAGGATAATCTAGGTAGCTATCCAAGGAGTGTGTGAGGTGGTAATGGAGGAATGAGGGGAAAGGGTAGCTGCTGGCTGCTTAGGTAGTGGCAGTCTAATAGCTTAGCAGGTACAGTTGGTTAAAACTTAATGCTGCATGACTAGGTGGACATACTTTCTTGCAATCTTGAGGTAGAGGTTGGTAGGAGGAGACAGTGTCCTGAGCGAGTCCGAGGTTAATGTGCAGAGAGCACCTTAGTGGAGATAGTAGAGGGAATGCAACCCAGGCAAAAACACAGGGTCGATTTGAGGAGATAGCTGGTACAGGAGGGAAAGAGGAGAAAAAGATAGTGTTATAATACAAAATTAACATTCAGTAATGCAAATACAAAGTCAAAAGGAGGGAAAAAAACTCAGGTTATTCAAATAGAAAGCAGAGCATCATTACATATAAGGGGTTTAAACACATAGAAAATATGCAAACAATTGTAAACAGAGCATTTACCTACATATGTTTATAGCTAATAGTGTAGAGGCTATCGTTGATGTAATTCACACCCACAACTGCATAAAACAGTCATACTCATGAGTAATTACAATTACAAGACAACAGAAGCAATTTACAGTCCCTCAAGGAAGTATGCTTAGTATTGCTAGTAGAATAGTGCACAAAAAACAGTGAGTCCTAACACTAAACGCATTCGCGTTAAAAGGATTAGTATGTGTATAAAGTTTTGTATGTGAAGACTAGGCTAGGAGCAGTCTCAGTTTAAAGGCATTCGCAATTCCATATACAACAAATATGCACAGGTTGGGACACCACAGTATAAGGAGCCAGCACTCCCTAAAAGATAAAATACATTCACATTTACATGTACAGCATTCCCTTACATGCAGAAATAGCAAAACAATAGTCCCACATGATTAGTACGCCATTGTAGGAAAACAGATACGTGTTAACAAGCTAAAACAGCTAGGCAGAACAGTCCCGCTTATTTGGGACTCCAAATAAGCTAAACGCATTCGCGTTTCAGTGAGCAGGAGTAGACAGGTTAATCTAGCAAAGCGAACTGTAAAAGAACAGTCCTATTCCAAAAGCCGTTCCTGTTTATTGAACACTTACGCGTATACCTGAACGGCATACATACGCAAGCTGTAAATCTTACGCAAGCTAGAAATAGCAAAACAATCAGTTCCCTTTACATAGATTCACCTATTCAGTCATACATTAGAGTAAGACGCACTCGCGTTTTACAAGCAGAAACCGCTAAACATAACAGTCCTGCCTATAAAGTACTCTAAATTAGTTAAACGCATTCGCGTTTCCACGAGGGCAGGTACACAAGATAAGTTATCAGATCTAAAGGTAACAGAGCTATCTTTCTTCAAACGAAGTACCTAATTGTTAAACGCAGTCGCGTTAGCTTGAACGACATTCATACACAAGCTAAAAGTATTGAAATCAAGCAGACCCCTTTTCCTTGAATGTAGTACCTGAATAACAGGTTACTGCAGTGTTATGGCTCCAGGCATGCACTTTTATCCTTGAGTAGTAATTAATCACAAGTTCAAGCAACATACATATTAAACATCCTAGACAATAAACAAATAGAAACTTACTGCAGAGTATTAGCGCACAGCCAAGCACACACAGCAGCAGCGAGGTGGGCAGATTTAAAGATGGCGCCCTTAGGATGAGGGACGAACTATGTAAACTTTCAGAGGAAGTCACTGGGAAGGGGGCAGGGGTGATAGGAGGAAGCCAGGTGTAAACCGGAAAGGGAGGGGAGTGGTAAGACTTGACCGATAATGGATAGAATAGTAAGGGTTGTAGTAGGAAGATATGGTTAGGAGGGAGATAGGAGGATGAGTGGATTAGGAAATGGGACAGAGAGGATAACAGAGAACAGTAAGGCAAGCAGGGGGTGAGAGCTTGTAAACACACTATGAGATGAGATAGGTCTAAACAAGTGTGCAAACCTGGGCACAGAGGAGGTAGTGGGGGACAGCAGGAAGCCCCAATAGAGAGGGTCAAATAGGGGACACAGAGTAGACCAGAGGAGAAGGGAAAAAGTATCAGAGAAGGCAAGGGGAGTCAAGGCAAGAGAAGGTAGCCTAGGAGGAGAGGATAAGACAGGGTATTAGAAGGAGGAAAGGGATTAGGTTAAGAAGGTGAGAATAAAAGTGTAGTAAAGAAAAGAATACTAGTATCCCAGATAGGGATGAAGAGAGGGTGACATCTAGTGGGCAACTGTGGAAGTGCAAATAGCAAACAGGGCAGCTTCCAGGTGAGAGCTATATAAATGGGAGAGAAAGGATAATCTAGGTAGCTATCCAAGGAGTGTGTGAGGTGGTAATGGAGGAATGAGGGGAAAGGGTAGCTGCTGGCTGCTTAGGTAGTGGCAGTCTAATAGCTTAGCAGGTACAGTTGGTTAAAACTTAATGCTGCATGACTAGGTGGACATACTTTCTTGCAATCTTGAGGTAGAGGTTGGTAGGAGGAGACAGTGTCCTGAGCGAGTCCGAGGTTAATGTGCAGAGAGCACCTTAGTGGAGATAGTAGAGGGAATGCAACCCAGGCAAAAACACAGGGTCGATTTGAGGAGATAGTTTCTTGCAATCTTGAGGTAGAGGTTGGTAGGAGGAGACAGTGTCCTGAGCGAGTCCGAGGTTAATGTGCAGAGAGCACCTTAGTGGAGATAGTAGAGGGAATGCAACCCAGGCAAAAACACAGGGTCGATTTGAGGAGATAGTGCAAAGTATTAGCGCACAGCCAAGCACACACAGCAGCAGCGAGGTGGGCAGTATAAGTACTGAAAGGCATAACATTTGACATTCTTGACACCACTTCAAGTGTAAGAAAAGGGTAATTCTTTATTTTATTCATTTTACTCAGAATTTGTAGAACAATAGAAATGTGAATCATGTCCTTCTTTTTAACAGTCTCCATCTATTCACTCATGTTTGTGGCTTTAATTGCCTTTTAATGACATCTAAGTTTTCCACTCTCCGTAGTATATGCCCATCTTTAGTTCTGAGAGCCATTGGTACTTTTGTATGGCCATGTCTCACTGGCAGTGCGTCTGGACGTTTTTGCATGTGACGTTTAACTGGCAGGCTTCCTTCTTTTTTGAAACAGGAAATATGTTTATTAAATAGGCAGTCATACATGTATGTAAATGAAAACAAACCATATTGACATAATTTTACTTGCAAACACTATACGTCACTTATAATCTACCCAGTCATTTTTCTACCCAGTCATTTTCAGTCAAACATTACATAGCTCATTCAAATCCTGCCTTTTTAAAAACCTCATTCCTTCCCTGTATATATTGCCCCCCACATTTCCCATTTTCCTATGTAATTTGATCCTACACTTTTCTAAAGATTCCAATTCCAGTTGTCTTATCTCTGTTACTATATTCACTACTTCAAATACAGTTGCTTTAAACTTTGATTTCCATTTTCTAGTAATCGCTTTTTTGGCAGCCACCATAATTAGACTCAGCAAGGCCTTACTATGTCTAGGCAATTCCAATTCTGTATCATATCTCAGAAAAATCATTTCCCTAGATACACCAATTTGCTCATCCAATATCTCTGATAGAGTAGTCTGCAGGGAATCTTTAAAGTCTGCTTATGTATTCCACTCCCAGAAAATATGTTTACAATTACCTCTTTTTCCTCCCTTCACACCTTCAACATTTGCTGTCTACCTGAGGAAAAATTCTCTGAAGTCTACTTGGGGTATAAAATATACCTATATAAATATTTCCAAGGAAAAATCCCAAATCTTTTAGATTTTATTACATATTTGGGAGACATATATATATATATATATATATATATATATATATATATATGTGTGTGTGTGTGTATATATATATATATATATATATATATATATATATATATATATATATATATATATATATATATATATATATCCATCACATTGTTTCTTTGTGAATTGCTTATTCAGTCTCTCTTCCCAATCCTTTCTAACTTCCTCTGATTGATTCTTATAGTTATCATGCAATATTTTATCTTCTGTACTAATTATTCCTTTTTTAACGGCAGCTTCTGTTCTAGATTCTACTAACATCTCTAGGAGTGCTGGCCTTTCTTTTAGGACCCCCCCCCATTTCTTTCTCTTTGCCTATACTCTGATCTCAATCCTTGATAGGGAAGGCAGTCTCTAACCTGCATTTCAAATAAATTCTTGACATTTTCCCATCCTATCATCTTTTCCTCTCTAGTTATTTGCACCCAATACTTGGTTTCTTTGCCAGTTTTCTCCAGTAATTTTCAGACCCCTCTTGCCTATTGTTTGTATCAATAATTGCAGTCATCCCTATCAGCAGACTCTCCTTTCTCCATTCCCATATTGGCTTACTTCTTAGAATGCCTTCTGCTACTTAATGAATATAATATTCTGTTTGATTATTGTTATTCTCCTTAAAGATCTCCATCCAAAATCCTAGTCTCTCCTTGGTTCTTGAGCTTTCCCCCCATTTCATCATCATCCCTTTCCACTTTGAATTATAGGTTTCTGCTTGTGTGTGTATAGGAGCTTTAACTGTGTAGCTGTGAAATACTCCTTCAAATAAGGTAATCCCAGTCCACCATGTTCTATTGGAAGGATCAGCTTATCCCACTTGATTCGTGCCATCTTCCCCTCCCAGATAAAATCTTTCAGCTGTTTGCTATCCACAACTTCTCCTATGCTTGATAAAAATATGCCTGACCTGTGTAAATGACTAAAGGGACTAAAAACATTTTAACTGCTTCTATTTTACTATCTATATCCATATAACAGAGCTTTGAATTTCTCAGTTTTTGTATTATCTTTTATTTAGTCTCTTCCCACATATCCTAAGGTGCCACACTTGAATAATTTTTAATCCATACTCCTAAGTACTTCATATTATCATGTCCCCATAAATATGAATATTCATGAACTAATTTGTGTATGGGTACATAATTTACCACTGTTGCCCTTGTTTTAGCTTCATTAATTTTGTATCCTGAAACAATTGGAAACTGTCTCAAAATGTTCCACAACACTAAAATGCCCTTTTCTGGTTTTATTAGGTATAAAATAATATCATCTGCAAATAGAGACAGCTTTTCTAGACTACCATACCAGTTTTATCCTTGAATTTCTGAGTACCTTATTTTCTTTGCCAGTGGTTCTAAATATAAAACAAATAACAGAGGAAAGAGGACTCCACTGCCTGGTTCCTCTGCTCAAGCAGAAATGATCAGAGAGGAACCCAAGCACTTTAATTTTCGTCTCCAATCCTTCGTATATCCTCCTAATCAGCCTTATAATTTTATCAGGGAATGCAAATACTTCCATTGCCCTGCTCATAAAGTCCCAGCTTACTCTGTCAACAGCTTTCTCTTCATCAGGAACCACCAACAACAGTGGTATTTTCTTACATTCTGCTTTCTTTTGGGTCATCAGTGTTCTGTTAATGTTGTCAGATGTTTGCCTCCCCTACACAAAACCACATTGATTTATATCTATCAATTTTGGTATCACTTTTGCCATTCTTTTAGCCATAATGGACATAAACACTTTATAATTGTAGTTTTGAATTGAAATGGGCCTGTATGAAGCTGGATCTGACGGGTCTTTAGCCTCTGTAGGTGTTACAGCTACCACCGCTTTCTTCCAGGATATTGGTGCTTCTCTTCCTCTTAAAATACTGTTAAACAAAACCTTTAATATCTTTATTATTTTTTCCCTCCTGTTTTCCAAACTTCCACAGAAATACCATCTATTACTGGGAACTTTCCTGTGGATTGATTATATATCATCTGTTTATCTCATCTCTTCCTATCTTGTTAGTAATTAAGCCTCATTTACCGCTAACCTTGGCATATTTAATTCTTCCATAAACATCTCCATTTGTACCTTTTCTTGATTTCCATATTTCTCTGCTCTATACTTTCATAGAATTTCTGAAATATTTCAATACCTCTGCAGGATCTCTTGTTATCTTCCTTGTTATAGGCTGCCTAAGCTTGGCAACAGCCCTTTCTGCTTTCTGTTGCCTGATTCATTGTGCTAACATTTTTGTGCTCTAGAGTTATTATCAAAAAGTAGTTGCTTAACATAAATCTTTCTAAACTCATGCATATTATTGAGATAGTCCCTTATTTTTTGTTTAGCATTCTGCTATTGCTCCTCTCCTTGTTTTGTGTGATTCCCCCTATTCTGCACTTTTAACACTTGTCAATCCTTTTAAATAATTCTTGTTACTTCTTAACCATATCTTTCCTTCTTGTATTTCTACCCTAGTTTTAAACTGCACTTTAATTTTATCCCACTCCCTGTTGTATTTTTCGAAGAAATTTCTGTATTCTGTAATAGCCCCTGAATCATTTCCACTACCATTCCTTAATTCATCTTTTTTCAACAGGTAGGTGGGAAAGCATCAGTCTCTCATTTTTATATCATTACCCTGTGTTTTTATTTTAGCTATTATTAGTGCATGATGTAAAATAGTTATTGGGTGCATATCAAGATTTTCAATTAAATGTCCATGTTCCTGTGAAATGTAAATTGTGTCTAGCCAGCCTGGTTTTTATATTTTGTGGAATAATATGTAAATTCACTCTGAACTCCTAGTTTTGAATTCACATCTTCCATGCCAAATATTTTTCATAAATTTCTTCAAAAATCTACCATCCTTTGTTAAATTTTCCTTCTGGGACCTCCAGCCACATCTTCACTGCTGCAAATCAAATTCCAGTCTCCGCCTATAAGTAATATTCCTTGCAGAAATCGGATTATTTCTACCAGAATTTTTTAAGCTGCATTATAACAGTTTTTGGTAAAAGATGTAAATACATGCCAGCATAATCCTTCTCCATTCTCTACATGAAAAGAGACATAGAGGAGCTCTCTGAGCATGTAGCCCAGGCCGGTATGACCCTGACCTTGAGTAGCATCTTACCCTCACCAAGAATGATGCCACAATATGAAGACAAGATGATCAAGACATGCTGCACCTCAGAAAATCCAAATCCCATCGAGCTACGCGCTTGAGAGACTTGAACCTCAGCACTGAAATAAATAGGACATGCTGTAGGGGCAGATTCATAACCCAGAGGCTCCCTTCTCTCTGGAATAAAATCCCAGTCCAGGTTAGGCAGAGTCCCTCATTGACTCTCTTCAAGAGGAATCTTGATGAGTGGATGGGAGATCGTAGGTTTACCCCCGGGTATCACTTCTGTGTCACTGTTAGACAGAGGCACAGTTTACTAACCTCGAAAAAGGGCATAGCAAAATTAATTTAAAATGGGTGGTGAAAGCCAAACACACTCTGGCTAGGCTTATAAGTGCCCTAGGGCAGATAGCCTAGTATGAACCTATGAACCTTGCCAGTAGCCCCTTAGTACTACAAATCTACCATTATTATCTTTTTTCCTTTTCTGTCACTATTGGAACTCCTCTTGTAATTAATGCAAGTACTCCTCTTTTCCTTTGTCCCAGTTATTCCGCTGAATAACCATCCTGAAAACCTTAATTTATAAAATTCACTTGTTCATTTCTTTCCAAATAGCTATTTCCACTCTACAGTTTTAATATAGCTCACAACGTTTTCTTTTATGTATTTATCTGTGAGACCATTGACGTTTAAAGACATTACAGAAAGCATCATTGTGTTCAAAATGTATTATTCCACCTTTTATGTGTAACAGTATTTTTGTTAAATGTCTAGCTTTTGTGTTACATGCATATGATGTTTGGCAGGTTTATCTTTTATAGTTTTTTTCTTGCCATCTCCATTTGAGTCTATGTTACATCTTACAAATCTTTTTGTTTTATTGAAAGCCCTAAAAAACACATCTCAAAACTATTAACTTAATAATAGCACACAAAACTATGTACATCTTCAGATATTGAAGTTTTACCCTTCTAATCAGAACAAATGTTCCAAGCTCACAGCCACACACATATAGACTTCAGGTAAGCTAAAAAAAAGTTATCCATGCTAAGATGCACAGTACACCCTGTGCTTCTAATAAGTGCTGTCTGGCTTTGTCTTATCTTTATAGCTCTCTCTCTCTCAGCTGGCAAAACACTTGAATGCTTTGAGAAAATATTTTGTCCAAGCCATTTCTTTTTATCAGATTGTCTTAGAGACATGAGAACCAGACACAAAACTGCCAGGCATACATTTGTTTACTAGACAAAAGCCTTATAATATTCAGTATTCTTTTTCATTTACATGTTTTCTCTTAAAACATTCTATTAGATTAAGCTAAGGGCCTTAAATCAGTTATTCCCTTTGCAAAAGAGAAAAAACACAGTTTTTTTCTTTTGCCGTGGTCTTTTAACCAGATTTTCTTGTTTATAATCTGTATATATATATATATATATATATATATATATATATATATATATATGTATGTATGTATATATAGATAGATAGATAGATATATAGATATTGCAGTGCCTACAATTCTTAAAACTGAACAAAGAGAAAGGGAAAGAAAAAAAAACAGAAGTCCTTGTTTACATTAGTGTCCCCATTCCACTTAAAAAAATAACTGAGAAAATTTACTTTATAGCATTTGTTTACTAGAAAAAAGCCTTATAGTATTCAATATGCTTTTTCATTTACTTGCTTTCGCTTAAAACCTGCTATTAGATTAAGATAAGGGCCTTCACTCAGTCATTCCCCTATGCAAGGGTGAGAAAAAGCAGTGTTTTCTTTTGTCATGGTCTTTTAACCAGATTCTTCTTCTTGTTTATGTGTGTGTGTGTGTGTGTGTGTGTGTGTGTGTGTGTGTGTGTGTGTGTGTGTGTGTGTGTGTGTGTGCATATATTGCAATGCCTGCATTTCTTAAAGCTGAACAAGGAGAAAGAGAATAAGAGAGAAAAAATAACAGAAAGACCTGTTTGCATTAGGATCCCTATTACACTTAAAAAAAATAACTGAGAAAATGTTACTTTATAGCATGGAAAGAAAAACATCTACTATTAAAATAGTACCATTAAGAAAAAGTTTTATTTTACTTACAGTTAACTTTCTCCCTCCTCTTCCCCTCTCCTGCGTATTTTTCCAAACATTAATGGCGTGAAGTAGGGCATATGATTTAGAGTCCCCTGCAAGTTTAACAAAAGTAAAAAAAAAAAAACTAATATTTCCACATTTTCTTATACTGTGATGTTTCACAAATATAATTATTGCTTTGCACTCCCACATTTGTCAGTTTTCAGGTTATTGGTTTTATCCTTGTTCATCTCCGTCTTTGTCCTTCTGCCACATTTTTGTCATAGTCAACTCCTTCTGCTGGTAAGATTGCATCTTTACTGTTAAAGGTCTAGGTTGCTTTCTCATAGCCAGTTTGGAGCATGCACACAGTGTGCACTTTCAGTTAACCATTCCTGTTGTGGAATACCATTTCTGCTGCTTATTTGTGCTTTCAGAAAATGAATACAGGTTGTTCCTTCCAGCTTCTCTGGTATAGCAAAAAATCTTGGGTTTTCCCTATGTGCTCTGTCTTCTAATTCTATTATTTTTTTAAACATCTCTTCTTGAGCAGTCTCATACTCAGCCAGCATTTTCTTAATTACAGCCTCTGATTTTTGCAGTTTCATCACCTCATCTGAATATCTGTTTAAAGCTTCTTCCATTTTTGCCAATTTTTTGTTGTTTGAGTTGGTATACTCTGTCAGTGTTTGTTTAATTTAACCAGATCGTGTGCAGTTGTCTTATACTTCCCTCTAGGTTATGGGAAGCTTGCACTGCTTTTTGCTGAACAGCTGCAGTACTCTTCCCGGTCAGTGTTTTTTCATCACCCTTTGTAGCTGATTTTTTTTCAGATCCTTTGTATTTCTTTTTTCCTGGCATCCAAGTATTGCAGTTACTAGCCAGTTGCTGAAATTTACCCAGTAATGTAGGCTCACTGGCTTTCTCTTCTGAGTTCCTGTTTTTACATCAGGAGAGCTAAAATTAAGCTGTTACTCAAAGTGCAGCCATCTTGGAAGTCGGCAAGCTTCCTTTCTTAAGCTTATAAACAAATCAATGTAGTCATACAGGGTATCATTAATTTACCTCTAAAGTACCCAAAATGTCTCTGTGGCTTTTAAAATATTTACATGCGCTGTTTTATTTTTGCAGTGTGAATTTGTTTGAACATTTGTAGGTTCTCACAGGCTATGAAAGCCAGACTATTACAAGCATTCACTTCCTTCAGTGTCCGTGTTTAAAAAAATGCTGTATGTCTTTTTATAGTCCAATGCCAGGAATTTTTTATGCATTAGTGACACCAGGTGATACCAAAGTGCGTTAATATTGTGCACATAGTTGGCCCTCAAGTGTTTTCTTATTTCACTTGCTTAAAAATATTTTTGACAGAATATTGCATTTTATACCAGCTTCTAGATTAAATTCTATATTGTGTCATAGGTTCATAGGTTGGTACTAGGCTATCGGCCCTAGGGCCTGTACAAGTCTAGCCAAACAATTCCCCGGATATTTCTTCCCACAATATTTACTTCCCTGGACCCCTGTCTAGCAGGGCAACTGACGTGATCCTCGGGGTGAATTTCCTATCTCCCATCAAATCGTCAAGGTTCCTTTTGAAGAGGGCCAAGGAGGCGCTCTACTTGACATGTATGGGCAGTCTATTCCAGAGTATGGGGAGTCTCTGGATCAGGAACCTATCCCTCCAGCATGTTTTCTCATAATCGTTTGACAGCAGTCTGCCATGCATTCATATCTAGTTGCTTATGATAAATTGTCAGGCTGCATTGTGTTGTCATTTCATCTCAGTAGTAAGCAAACAGCTCACTTTTTTCTGTTCAACAACATGCAAACTCTTTTCACACTTAAGTGTTTACGTCACAAAATACCATGACTGCCTTTCATGCTCAAATCCATATCTACTGCAAGGTAAACACTTGTATGCTTTCCATCTTGGAGCCTTTGTTTTTTTTATATTACATTTCCACATTGCTTTTTCTTTGGATTTGGTAGCGTGATTTATCTACAACCCCTTTTTCCTATTTTTGCATATGGGGTCAGAGTTTCTTTTCAAGAGTAACAATCATCTAGAGCCAATGTTTAGATCGACGGGTGGCTAGCCCTGCCATTGCAGTTCTTCCATACCACACACAAGCACCTGTGGCCAATTTAGAGTGTCCAATTCAGGAGGACATGAAGGACATTCAGACTCTGCATAGAAGGCCCCCCAGTCAAGCTTTTGTATAAATAGAGAGAAAAGCTGTTGGCTTCTTCTGGTTATTGATTTAGCCTCTTTGCAATCACTTCCCTCTCTTACTTGCTGCTGCATAGCCTGTGAGTCTGTCCAGTCCCTTAAGAAACATGAGGCTTCCACCAAGTCTAAAAGATCTTAACTCCAGTTTGAAAAACACCTTAACATAATAATAATTTAAATCTCAGCTCCTCATCAACACGACCTTATCACTGGGACAAAATGCACTCTCTTCCTTCTAGTCTCCTCAGTGAAATCCTGCTTTATGTAAACTTTCATGTCACCAAAAAAACGTATTTCCTGACATCATAATAATTCTATACATACACAGTTTTTGATACAGTCATGCATTTTATTTTAAGAAAACTGCCTCTCATTTCTTCATTTTCTGTCCAAAAATTGTTTCAGTCTGGTATTAAAGAAACATGAAACTCGACTAATTCACAGGGTTTGGATTTATTCTTCAGGCTATTAACCCCATCCATCTATAATATCAGTAAGTCCTTGAGCTCTTGTTAATAACAAAAGGAAAACTAAATGGCAAATTACCTCTGAGCTCTCAGTAATTCTTGGATTTATGCAATTTTGTCATTATGTTCATCAAAGAAAGTAAAAAAAAATTGAATAGGTGTATGCTTTCTTCCCCACTGACCTGTAAGACTGTTGCAAATTATACCCATTTTTGATTCTTGGCTAATCCATTTGCAGGGGGAAATGAATCATCATTGTGGAGTTATAATTTCTTGTTTTCACCCAAGTTTCTTTTCAGCAACAAGATTTGTGGTGATTTGCAGCTCAGCCATATTTCCTGTTTGATTTATACTTCTGCAATTCTAAACACAGAAACTTTTCAAAGCCAATATATTTATTATTTTTTTCAAATATATATCTATGTCTGCTTTTCTGGGTCACATTTTTCCTCTTCTGTATACCATATGGTGGTTGGCTAGTGAGCAAATACGACAGACAATAGATGTCTGTTAAAACCTTTTCAGAGCATATATTCAAACTGCTGTGAGTTTCTTTTAACTTCCATAATATGGGAAAGACACTCTTTATAGATTATTGGTTGAAGAGTGTTCTGGACTCAGACAAGGTAGATTTCTTCCAGTACCTTGCCATCAGCCATTTCCAAAAAAACACCTGAAGTCCGTTTTGGATACTGAATTCAAAGAATCCTGAGGGAGACATTTATAGAGAAGGTTCCATTTCTTTATACTTGGGCAGGTTATTCCCAGATTATTTTTTCAGACAGAGGAGGATCTCTGGAGCCCTTTCCTGGATTTGTCTTAGTAAGTACCTTAAAGGTAGTAAGTACAGAATGGCAGCACTTCAAGATTTGTTTGTCCATTTTGTTTTAAGGGGCTAGGATTGCCGTAATAGATTTGAAGGATGCATGCTGGTATATTTCTGGAGTTACTGGATTCCAAATTGGGAATTAACTTTTCCAGGGTGCATTCCTCCATTATTTTCTGGTAGCTCCTTGTGTATGCTCCAAGTGTCTTGCCTTGGCTTTAGCAGTGCTAGGGAAATCCACATTTGCCTTTATCTGGACAGTTGCTAGATTCAGGATTATTCCTTTTGCTTGTTGGTGGATAACCTGAACGTGGTTATTCCATTCTACTCCTAGACTTTCTTTACCTTAGTGATAGCAAGAAAAAGTCAAGTCTGATCCTCAAAGAGCTTTTCCCCCCATGGTCAGTATTGGATATGGTCCTGCAGAATGTATTCTTGATTTAGGAAAGGATACCTGTAATGATATTCTTGTCTCACCATTTAGTGCCTCCGTGGGTTTCTAGCACTGTTGGTCTATATATGCGCTAGTGTTATGATTATTCAGAGTGTGAGAATTCATGTATGGAGATGTCAGCATTATGTTCAGGTTGTAAAGGATAATTCTGGGGGCTGTTTGGACATGAAGTCCCCATTGATATTCCTCCTAGACAAGGATCTCCAATGTTGAATAACTCTAGTCACATGGAATTTAGGCAAATCATTTATGAGCCCTTTCCCAACTTCAGCAAGGGCCTTGGTGACCAGTGCCTTGGACTCTGACTGGGGAACACATCTGAAGTTCTTCACACTCAAGGGGATAGGCTCTTCTGCTCAGACGGATGTCCATGTCATCAGAAGTAGATGTTTAGTGGTATTTTGTGGTATTTAAAACATTCAAGATCTAGCTTCCTTTGGGCATCTTACAGGTAAATGCGGACTGTACAACGGTCATGCGGTATATAAACAAGCAAGGTGGCATAATATTATACTAGCTTTAACGCTGCTGAATGGCTATGCATCTCTGGTACCTGATATCATCCACATACCTCCATTTAATAGCTTGTTCACCTGCTGCAAAAATGTCACTTATTGATGGACAGCCTGAGCCTATGACAGCTCACAGTCATCTGAAGAGAACAGATTATGATCTTTTTACATTACAGGCAGGACCAGATCCAGCACTAGGCAACCTAGTCATCATTCATTTTAAAAAAGAAGAAAGGTTTAAAATGCTCTCAGCAAACATCACATCTGTTTTCTGTCTGTTGCTTTAAGTATTAAAAAGGTGCTCTCACTGAGCATCACATCTATTTCTAGCCTGCTGTTTAAGTATTAAAAGTGTCACGTCTATTTCCTGCAGTAGAGAAGAGCACAATATCTGAATTTTCCACAGTTGGGTATAGAAATTCTCAAAGAGAACCTTTTGCAACAGCTGTTTCTAAAGCGGAATTAACAATGGATTCCAATTACTGAACAGAATCTTTGAAGCAGCAGCAAAATTCACAATGGATTCCAGTCACAAGGTGCTTTTTGTTAAGAGGCAGTTTTTTAGTGCAATTAACAATGGATTCACTAATAATTAACAATGGATTCCAGTTAGTGAGACAGTACCATTATGAATGGATTTCAGGGTATGTGTGACTGTTACCTTTGAAGCAGAATTAGCTAGGTATGTTTTGGGTTTAAACAGGCAGCGACAGCTCAAACAAAATCTCATTTTGGGGTGTGGGTATGTGTGTGCATGTGTTTTTCTGTGTGTAAAATGCCTCCTGCTGCCTAGTTAAGTAATTTATATCTAAACTGTGGCAGGTAAGAGTCTAATCCTCCACACCGACTTTCAGGATTCCTTTAATTTGTGGTCAGTTATTGAAAATTGCAGTCTGTTCTCATTGTCAGTTATAGTTTCATAGTTATGTAATTCATAAAATACATGTCCTTATGTAATTTGTTTTATTAACTAATTTAAGTGACTTTCAGTAGTCTTATCTATCTCCAGTTTGTACTAGGCTCATCAGTGTTCCCCTGGACTGCAAGCCTTGTAACTACCACAGTAGTTATGGAGTAAAGGAAGGCGGTGGATTGTAGTAAACAAGAACATCATAATATGAGTAATGGTCTTTGTGTGTGATCCCTGATTTACTTATGATATTGAATCTTGACAGTGTTTTTATTATTTAGCTGTGAGTAAATCTGACAGCATGAAATCTGAGCTTAATTACATCCGAGTGACTCCTCCAGGTGCATCTGCAGTTAACTCTTACTGACGCCTCTAGGCATCAAATATTGCTTATTCATGTTTGAATGAATAATTACAAAATCATGCTATGTACAAGGTTTTAAAAGATTTAATCTTAAAGTTTACAAAATGACATTCAACTGCATTAATATTTGATCTCTGTCTGTTGCAGGTAAATATATATTAACTGCTGTTTTTAATGATATTAATTTATATAGACATAATTTTCACATTTTTCTAAATATCTCAAAAACCAAGCAACACAGACAGAACTCCTCAGCCTCATATGAATGCTCTCAGCTAGAAAAATCAAATGCTGCTGACATCATGTGTGCAATTTGACTGGTCGCCGAGATATTGTAAATTGTTTACAAAATATTACAAATGTAATAGTTACTGTGTTTACTGTGACTTATAACATTCAATTTAAGACGTAGAACCTAAGGAATACTGCTACTATAAAAATAGTTTGTGCTGAAGAGTTTGCCATTTATACTTCTTTCATAATCCCTAGGTTCCAGAGATATGAACTTTTGTTTGAAATGTGAGGACATAATTTGATTATGTAAAAATGTTTAGCCCCTCCCAGTGGAAGTTACAGTGCAAACTTCCTGAGCTCCAGTGGAGGGAATGAGTTAATAGCTATGAATACATTTTTTATTTAGCTTGTTTTTTGCCAGCACATGGGTATAAAATGCAGGGCATTAGGGCTACAACAGTTTGTGTAGCACTTGGTATAGATGAGTAAGGCTATGAGATGTCAAAGAACTGCTTCTTGTAGTACATAATTTGATTTCCTCAGCCACCATTTGTTTTCTATGTGACTCTGCCTAGTTATCTCTTACTTGTATGATTTATGTATGTATATATTTTTATCTGGAGCTTTTCTCCCCGGGCCTCCGCTGAAAATGGACCTATGTCCAGTCAGACTTTACCAGTAAACAAATGTAAAATAAAATAAATAAAATGATTCTCTTAGACCCTTAATGACCAGCAGAATATGAATGATGTTTGTAATGAGGACTGTTGTTGGAGGAGAGCCTCATTATATGAATTAGCGATGTGTGAGCTTTGGGCCTTCACCCTGATCTTTTCAATGGTTAGACATCCCAAAGGGTGTGCAGATGCATTCTCACACATTGGACTTTAGCAGAAGCTTAGCTATAAAAAAGAACACATCACATCACTTTGTTCTTTTTTGCTACCCGAAGTAAGCAGTCACACACTGCTTTGCTTTGGGAGCTAATCATTTGATTTGTAGGCCTTAGTCTTTGGCAATGTTACGTAGAACAACTTCTTTATATTGTATTGTCTGGCTTTGTCCTGATCATAATGATACCTCAAAAGAAAATTGCCTACACTGTTCTTATCAAAGACTGCCACCATTAGTGATTTTTTGTTTACTAGAGAATTGTGATTTTGATAATTGGGCATATTGTATTACATTTAGCGTGAAAACTTCAGCTAAGAGACATAAGAATCTACAAGTCTTTCCTAAGGATAGGAGGTCTAAGTATCTATGTTATGTAGTCCTATCTCACCTTCATTCTTACTGATGGGATCAGAGCCGATCCTCGGCTCTGACTCTGCCTAATTACAAGCTTGAAGTCTTCTCGTTGGCTCGTGGCTAGGTAGGTATCCCATGGTGCACCAGTACAATCCCAAGATCTCGTTTGTGCTTCTTCTTGGCCGTGACTAAGTTTTACACAGTTTCTTCAAAAATTTGGATAAATCTTCTAATTTCAATTTTGAAAGTGTTGTATAGCATTTTATAGCTATAGTTAGTGTAGTGTTTTCACTTAGATAGTTAGCGTTTAGTAGAGCATCTTTTGTGTGCAATTTCTTTAAGTACAGTTGGCCTTTGGCCTTATAGTACTTGGTATCCTGTGTGCCAGTTTTCATTTTGTTGATATAGTTATATAGACTCCTGTATTACTGTTTTCATACCTTTGATATTAGTAGTTGTAGGCGCCTTTTGCACTTAGTTTAGGCTGTGTGTGCTTTCTTAAATACTGTAAATAATAACTTTTTTGCAGAGCTTCCGCTTGCATATATTTTCTGTTAGCAGTGTTACAGACAGAATGAGGTTCTATTGACCTTGTTCTTTATGTTTTCTACAAATTAGACTATATTCCTGTTCTAGTGTGTGTGCGAGCCTCTCTACTTGTTTATGTACCCCCTAGGTCAATTTTAGTTAGAGGACCTAGTTTCCATTTCTTTCCTACCCAGGCTAGGCCCGTTTAAGTTAGAGGACCTAGTCCTCATGGTGTTTCTTTACCGGTTCCTGTAGGGCCAGGCCCGTTTAAGTTAGATGACCTAGTCCTCCCACTTTTTTTCCCCTGTGTGTGTGTGTGTGTGTGTGTGTGTGTGTGTGTGTGTGTGTGTGTGTGTGTGTGTGTGTGAGTTCATCTTCTGTGAGATGTCTAAGGAAGGCAAGGACCATAAGCCATCTGGCTTTAAAAAGTGTGAAAAATGCTCACAGAAGATGTCCATAACAGATGGCCACAGTAACTGTGTTTAATGTCTTGGGGACATCCACTTACAATAAACTTGCTTATTTTGCCACTCTTTTAGTGCTAGAGTGTTGCAAGAGAGAAAAAATAAGCTCATTCTAAAAGGTCTCCTAAAGCCTTCTTTTGAGGAAGAACTGGCTAGCTCTTCCTCATCTGCTAGATTTCAAGGATCTAAAAAGGAAAAATCTAAATCCTCTAAGAGGCCCTCCCCGGTGCCGGCTGGCGTCTCAGAGCCGCCTCTTAAAATTACTAAGTCAGACAAAATTACTGCCTTATTGGCCCCCACTGAGTTCCGAGCCGATCGAGAGTTTTACTACTGTGGTTACAGGGTTGGCACCAAGTAGTTTGGAGCCGGTCTACGGCTCCCCTTACTGGTCTCCCCTACATTAAAGTCACTCATACTGCAGAGATCCCATTCTCCTTCTCTGTCCTCCAGGTCTTCCAGGAGTTTATCAGAAGAAGATCTAGAGAGGGTAGTGCTGAGACTTCTGAAGTCATCTGCCTTACCTACATTGTTGTTGGCTCCGACCCAATTGGTTCCAGGGCCACTTGAGTTCATCCCCCCTTCAGTGATTCCTCCTCTGAGCTATGCTGGTCTTTCAGAGCCGGAGTGTTTAATACCACTGGTGGAACCCTTGGTTCCAGCTCCCCCGAGGTTGTTTCAGAGCAGAGTTCCGCTCTGATACTCTCGGTGCCATCCGTGGTGTCTAGGAGCTGAAGATCCCTGGTCAGCCCCGACAAAGATGCCTGAAACTGAACCTCTTCGGTTCCAAACCTTCCTCTCGGCATGTCAGAGAGGGTGAGCTCGGACCCTACATCTATCTCGGAGCTGATGACTCTGGAACAGATGGCATCCTTGGTCTCCTCAGAGCTGAGGAGGTCTTCGGAGCTGGAGAGGTCAGCATTTCAGATGATGAGGAGTGTGCTGTCCTGATCATCAGCTCCTACCAAGGGTACCGACACCCTCCCCCTTAGAGCACCTACTTCTGTCTCAGCTCCTACTCTGTCTCTGGACAGCAGAGACCCACAGCCTCAGGAGCCACTCTTCTGAGACCTTCCCAGAATATCCTTCCGAGGAGCCCCCACGGAAGAGGACATGCAAGAGGAAGCCTGTAGATTCCCTGGATGAGTCTCTTACCTCAGACACTGACCTCATGGAGTCAGAAGGGTCCCCCAAGTCATCCTCTGATGATGTCTCCTTCGTAGACATCCTGGAAATCCTTAAGCAGAGGTGCAGCTGGCCCACTGTCACCCCTTCTGATGAGGAGTCAGTGTGCCTGAAGGCTTTCGGGTCTCAACCATCAGCCTCCTGGGTGTCTTCATCCTTCGACGAACTGATGGAGCTAGTTAGTTGGAAGGTGTGGGATACTCCTGATGCCATGGAGCCAGTTCCCAGGAGACCAAATTAGCTTCTTTCTGCACCCAGGGAAAAGGAATTATTGTCAAAAGGTGTTCCTGTAAATGCTATGGTGGTGGTGGCAGCCAATAAGAAGGAGCTAGAGGAAACTTCTTCTGTTCATCCGCAGAATAAGGAATCTCGAATGATGGACAGATACGGGAAGCATATCTTCTCATCAGCGACATTTGCTCTTAGATCGCTGAACTACCTTACACACTTCACGAGGCTTCAGTGAGATCTTCTTAAGGAATTAGGAGATTCTTTACAAGGTACATGTACTGAGGGAGTCCCTGACAAGGTGTCTGCCCAGTTGTCCACCTTGAACTATATTGTCAACTTGTCCATGAGGCTTATCTTGTATAGGTTCATAGGCAAGTACTAGGCTATCTGCCCAAGGGCATTTATAAGCCTAGCCAGAATGTGTTGGCTTTCGCCACCCCCTTAGATTAATTCCCTGTGCCTCTGTCCAGCAGAGCCATTAGTTCCCTGCACCTCTGTCCAGCAGAGCCACTGCAGTGATCCCTGGGGTAAATTTTCTGTCTCCCATCTACCCGTCAATGTTTCTCTTGAAGAGTTTTAGTGAGGGGCTCTGCCTGATGTATATTGGAATCCTGTTCCAAAGCATGGGGAGTCTCTGGGACAGGAATCTATCCCCCCAGCACATCCTATTTATCATCGTGGTGAGGTTTATATCTCCAGAGCATGTGGCTCTCTAGGATTTGCTTTTTTTTTTTTTAGGTGGAGCATGTCCATCAATTCAGGGTTGGACATGGCCTTGTTCGTCAGGCAGAGATCAGCTTTGAGTAAGCGACATGCAACTGAGTACAGCTGGAGATGTCCTTCAAGAATGCAACTGCAGTCATAACATATGGGTTGTCCTGCCTCAGGCAGCCCTCGGTCGGCCGGATTCCAAAGTCTGGGTCCGATGTCGGCTGATGTCGCATTTTCCTCCGACGTCAGAGCGGCTGGGGTACATAAGCATCAGCCGACACCATTTTCCCCAGTCTTTCTTGCTGCGCGGTGCCCGAAGCAGAAGCAGTTCGCAAGTGCAGGTCGGTCAGCTCCTGTATTCTTCGATTCCGAAGTCATCAAAAAAGCTAAGTACCCCGTTGGGGACCTTTTCTTGCCTCAGCGGATGTCAGAAATTACTGAAAAAGTTAACAATTGTCTTTCTTGTGGTAAACAAATACCTCATAAGGATTTCCACTCTTACTGTATTCCTTGCCTTGGCCCAGACCACGACGTCTCGGCCTGTGTAGCCTGTGCTCGCTTCAACAAGCGCACTCTCAGGCGCCGGGCGGAGTTCGCTGAAGATTTTTTCGGCGAAAAATTTACTTACACAATGCCGTCGGAACTTCCTACATCGCAAACTCCCAAGAAACGAAAAGACCGGGACCGACATCCTCGGCCCGCGTCTACCTCCGACTCCACGCCAAAACCAATCGCGAGTGCTCCGGTTCCCTCTGAGACGGTTTCTCCACTGCTCCGAACCGAAGACACCGCATTACCGACAACTCCGATTCAGGATATCACTCCGACGCCAGTTATTGATTTTCCTCCGGATACCGAAACCGAGGAAATGCCCGAGACCATTGCTGTAGACAAGGTCACTCCAGCACGTGGAGCTGCCAGGCCTCCTATGGCCATGTCTATTAAGGCCTACACTAGGGCTAAGGCAGCCAGCAAAACAAAACACCTTACTACTAAAACCTTACCTCAGCCTACTCCAGAGACACAAATTATGTCTATGGCTGCTGATTTAATTTCTATGATTAGAGGTTCACAGGCCCATCCTGAGAGAGGTTCCCAGCCTCCTTCTGATAAAAGGCCCCAGGTTGAACCCCCTGACCCTATTCCGTCAGATGAAGATTCTGAGGGCTCTGTCCACTCTGATAGCCAGGAAGAGCTCTTCCAGACCTATGAGGACTCGGATGCAGAGGATTCCATTCCCTCGGCCTCCCCTCCTGAGGATATTTCTTTTGGGGAAGTTCTGCATACCATGAGGGAACATTTCAAGTGGCAAGGCCAGGAATATTCTGATTCCAGAAAGCGCCTTCAGACTTTCCTTAAGAAGCCCCAGCACAGGCCCTTAGCTATTTCTCCTGTACTTGATGTTTTGGATGATTTAAATTCTGACTCTAGTGTTACCCCTGACTCTCTTCCTCCTGCCCCAGCCAAGCCAGACAGATATTACAGGGTTCCAGAAACACATTCCCATTTATTCAGGGCCCATTCTGCTGATTTGGAAACTATTTCACAGGGGCCTAAAGGAGTTTCAGCTTCCACCTCTAAAAATCCATTGCCCTCCAACAGGGAAGCTAGGTCATTAGAGAGATGGGGCAAAAAGGTTTACACTTCCACTACCTTATCTATGAGAGCTTTGTATTGCCTTTTTCATATGTTACAATATCAGGATTTCCTGTTAGAAGATTTACAAAAAACATTGGCCACTCCTGATCCTTTAGACAGGAAGGCTTTGCAGGAAGCAGTACATAATACTCAGCAAGTAAGCAATCACTTCCTACAGTGTGGGTATGATGCACTGGAAGCTTCATGTAGGGCAGCTATGACAGGGGCAGTCATTCGAAGACATGCATGGTTAAAAGATCAACCTCTACCAGATCATGTGAAGGCAAAACTTCTGGATGCACCTTTGGAAAAGAACAAGTTTTTTGGTGCTAATGCTAAGGATGTGTTAAAGACCATCGAGGAAAAAGCAAAATCAGTTCAGACGGTGAAAGATTTCCTCCAGGTTCAACCCCCCAGATTCAGTAGGAATTGGCCTTCAAAAAACTGGTCCTTTCCTAATACAGAAAAGTTTCAAAGGGGTAAAAATAGACGTGGCCGTGGAAGAGGCCAATACAGAGGTCCTTACAGGGGACGACAATGGCAGCCAGGAAACCAAAGAAGCGACGCAGGGGTTTCACCTGCCCAACAGCCTCAATCTCAATGACTTTCCTCTACTTCCGCCTACCAGGGAACAAATAGAAGCTCCCTTGGGCGGGAAATTATCTCTGTTTGCAGAAAATTGGCACAGACTGACAAAGGACAAATGGATTTTGGACATTATAGACCGTGGCTACAGGTTCCATTTTCATAACTTGCCAAGAAAACAAGGCATGCCAAACCTACCACCAAACCAGAGGGCAGAGGCTATCAAGCAAATCTCTGTGCTGACTCGGATGAAAGCAATAGAAAAAGTTCCATAACAAGAACAAGGCCAGGGATTTTACTCGACTGTTCCTTGTTCCAAGAAAGGAATCTCAGTGGAGACCAATACTGGATTTGTCCGCATTAAACACCTTTCTCATAGTACCAAAGTTCAAAATGCTGACTCTACAGCAACTCCTTCCCATGCTGGGCAAGGGGTCTTGGCTGATTACTCTGGACCTCAAGGAGGCATACCTGCATGTCCCTATCAGACACAGCTGCAGAAGATACCTCAGATTTCTTGCAGGGCCAGAGCATTATCAATTCTCAGCATTGCCATTTGGCTTATCTACTGCGCCCAGAGTATTCACAAAATGCCTGACTTCAGTAATTGCTCATTGCAGGCTCCAGGGGATACAAATTTACCCGTATCTGGACGACTGCCTCATACAAGCGGACGACAAATTGATGTTGACAAAAAACTTGGACTATGTCATAATATTACTACAGGCTCTGGGATACATAGTCAACTTCCAAAAGTCAAGACTGCAGCCATCCCAGCAAATAATCTTCTTAGGAGCCAAATTAGACACAGCCTCTCAAATGGCTTACCTGACAGAAGACAAGCAAGAGAAGTTAACTCATTACTTCAAAGGTTTAGCAAAACTCACCCAGATGACTGCAAGGAGATTCCTACAGGCCCTGGGTTACATGGCATCCTGCATTCTCCTGGTTCCATTAGCAAGACTACACATGAGAAAGCTTCAGTGGTACCTAAAAAGCATTTGGTCTCAGCACAGCAACAACTTGGAGACAACCATACCGCTCATTCCATGCCTACAAAAGGAATTCCTATGGTGGGCCTCGGTGAGCCAGGCAAACACAGGTATGTCATTCAAAAAACCACAGATAACACAGACCATGACCACAGACGCCTCAGACCTTGGTTGGGCGGCGCACATGGAAGGCAGCTGTATACAAGGACAATGGTCTCCAAAGGAAACACATCTGCATATAAACCAAAAGGAAATGCTGGCAGTAATGCATGCCATCGAGGCCTTTCAACACCAACTTCAGCAAGGCCATTTACTGATACGGACAGACAACACCACTGTGATGTGGTATATAAACAAGCAAGGGGGCACCCACTCTTACCCCCTTTGCAGACTGACAATGCATCTTTGGGAGAAATCACTGAGCCTAAACATCCAGTTACAATCCCAGTTTGTTCCAGGCAAAGACAATGTCTTGGTGGACAGCCTAAGCAGGAATTTCACAGATCCACACGAGTGGAGGTTACATCCGAAGATCTTCACACAACTCACTTCGACATGGAGCAGGCCAGAAGTAGACCTATTTGCCTCTCACCTCAACCATCATCTACAAAAATTCTGCACAAGGACATACCATCCAAAAGCTTGGAAAATAGATGCTCTCTCATTCAACTGGAACTTCCTAACAATCTATGCATTCCCACCTCTGCCAATGATGACCTCAGTATTACTAAAGATCAAAGCAGAGAGACCCAAGGGAATCATAATAGCTCCGGACTGGCCAAGACAACACTGGTACCCACTACTACGGAGCATATGTCACACCAGGAGGTGGGCCCTTCCCCATTGGCCTCTACTTTTGACTCAACACAATTTCAAAACAGTGCATCCAAACCTTCAGACACTGCAGCTAACAGCCTGGGAGATCCCATAAATAACATCAACCTATCTCTCTCCAAGGAAGTTCAGCGGATACTAACAGAGGCTCGAAGACCATCCTCCAGAAAGGTTTACTTAGCAAAATGGAAGAGATTCAGCAATTGGAATACCAGCAAGGGACATGATGCATCATTGTTGAACATCCCACTCATCTTGGAATATTTGGCAGATATCCTAAAGAACGACCTCTCATATTCTTCCATAAAGATACATGCATCAGCTATTTCAGCTAGATATAACACTGATCCTCCTGTCTTTTCACACCCTTTGCTAAGGCAATTCCTCAGGGGAATCAAGAACATTAAGCCACCAAGAAAGGCCCCAGTACCAGCCTGGGACCTCAATTTTGTTCTAGAAAAACTGACTCTACCTCCTTTTGAGCCAGCAGCTACAGTTGACTTGCAGTTTCTCTCATGGAAGACAGCTTTCCTGTTGGCAATTACCTCAGCAAGAAGGGTTTCGGAACTACAGGCCCTAATGGCAATACCACCGTTCATAATTTTTCACAGAGACAGGGTTTCATTAAGGACCAACCCTACTTTTATGCCTAAGGTGGTATCTAGGGTTTCTTTAAATCAAGCTATTCATCTGCCTGCTTTCTTCCCCAATCCTGAGAATAAGGGGGAAAGACTGTTACATACCTTGGACATTCACAGACAACTTCGATACTACCTGGACAGAACCAAGGCCAGTAGGAAGTCTGAACAACTTTTTGTAGCTTACGCCCCTGTAGTCCAAGGAAAAGCAATTTCAAAACAGACAATTTCAAAATGGATTGGACATTGCATCAGATTCTGTTATTCCTTTCATGGAAAGACTGTTCCAGCCAATGTCAGGCCACATTCCACCAGAGCTACAGCCACCTCTACAGCATTCTTAAGAAGGGTGCCTACTAAGGACATTCTAGAAGCTGCTACATGGAGCTCCGTGCATACATTCTCCAAACACTACAATCTCCCTCTATACTCCAGATCCAGAGCAGGCTTTGCTTCGGCAGTCCTGCAGGGTTTGATTGCCACACCTTCTTTTTCCTAGAGCATTCCTCCTCCCCCAGCTAAGCTATGGTATTCTACCCATATGTTATGACTGCAGTTGCATTCTTGAAGGACATAGTACAGTTTTGTACCTACCATAAATGTAGATGTCCGATAGACATGCAACTGCAGTCGGATTTTCCCTTCCTCCATACCCCTCTATGCCTAGGGTCCACTCCTATCCCTGTTTCTCTTAGCTGGGGATATCTATTATGGTGTATTTGTTTTATTGCTCATTTATTTGTCTGGAATCCTGTTTTTGTCTTCCAAATTTGATTACAGCCTTCCTTGGGGGGCACCTGGCATCTGGGGCAAGAAACACTGAAGAAAATGGCGTCGGCTGATGCTTATGTACCCCAGCCACTCTGATGTCGGAGGAAAATGCGACATCAGCCGACGTTGGACCCAGACTTTGGAATCCGGCCGACCGAGGGCTACCTGAGGCAGGACAACCCATATGTTATGACTGCAGTTGCATGTCTATCGGACATCTACATTTATGGTAGGCACAAAACTGTACTTTTCTTGAGTCGGACTGCATAGGGCAGCTGTTTGAGGCCAGTACTCCTCTTGGTGAGGTACTTTTGTGGTCTTTCCAGCTGTTGCAGGTGTCTTGTAAGGTACATCCTAAGTGGGGCGTTGTATTCTATGATGGGTCTAATGAGTGATGAGTAGAGAGGCACAGTAACCTTTTGTTCTAGATGCGAACCCTTTTGTGATTAGATGGGCCACATAGGATTTTCTAACCACCCTGGCAATATGATTATCAAAGGAGAGATTACTATCTACTTGGGTCCCCAAATCCGTTATTACATTTTCTGCATTTAGGGGACTACCACCTATGTGGCAGTTCATGGGTACTTTGTTTTTCCATAGGGATTGACTATGCAATTTTTGTCATTTAGCTTGAGGCCATGATTTTGACACCAGGTATCCGTCTCAGTGAGACCCTGCTGGAGGGTGTCTGCATCAGCTGGAGAATCAATTATGGCCCCTAGTTTGCAGTCATCTGCAAACTTTGTCAGCCACAGTTCTCCTGTGCTTGCCTGTAGCTCTGAGAAGTATATACCAAACAGGACTGAGCCCTGGGGGACGCCACTTGTAACCAGTTTAGAGTCGGACCAACAGCCTGCAACTCTCACCGTGTGGGTTCTGTCCGTGAGCCACTTGGCAACCCATCTCGTGACGTAGGAGTTTATGTTCAAGCTGAGCTTGTCTATAATATCAGAATGGGGAGTGGTGTCAAAAGCGTTTGCGAGGTCTAGGTAAGCTGTGTGGACCTCCACTCCCTCATCTAATGCCTTGGTAACAGTCTCAAAGAAGTCCACCAGGTGTAGGAGGCATGATCTGCCTTTAAAGCCAAACTGGGTAGGGTCCAAAGTTTGGAGGTTCCAAATGTCTCTGTTGAGTTCCATGATTATGCGCTCCATAGCCTTACAGACCAGGCTAGTCAGGCTTATAGGGCGACAGTTCCCAGGGTCCATTGTGGCTCCACCTTTGTGGAGCGGGTTAACTGTTGCTGTGCACCACTCTGTGGGGTACACAGCCTGTAGAGAGGCTGAGTTTGAACAGTGTGTTAAGGTGGGGGGTTAATTTATTTTGGAGCTCTTGTAAGACACAGCCTGGGACACTGTCCGGTCCCAATGAAGCTGTGTTTTTGGCTTTGGATAGGACTGTTTTAACCTGTGTGTCAGTGACTGACTGGGCCCTACATTCTTCTGGTATGGTTATGGGCCCTCTAGGGGGTGAAGTTTGCACTAAACCTTTCTGCCAGAATGTTGGCAATATCAGTCGGTTCAGTGTATTTTGTGCCATTCTGCATGAACTCTGAGCAGATCTGAGAGTTTCCACTTAGGTTCTTGGAGGAGTGAGTCTTGGTTTTACTTGGGATAGCACAGTCCATGCATTCCTGCAGATGCTCAGAGTGCCTTTGTAAAGGTTTCAGCAGCTTGGACAGCACTGTTCTTTAGCATGGGGGCTGGGAACCTTTCCACCTCAGTCTTAGAATTTGGATATCCAGAGTGATTAGTCTATGGTCTGACCTAACCAGCGAGGGGTTGACCTCCCGTGTGGAACACCGGCTGCCCATGTTGGTGATGACCAGGTCCAATATGTTCCCTCTGGTGGGAGTGTTGACCAGTTGATCCAGGGCATTAGAGTTTATAAATTCTAGGAAGTGTTGGGCAAGGGAGTTAGTACTTCAGTAGTTCACCCAGTTTTATGTTTGGGTAATTGAAATCACCCAGTATTAGCATGTTTGGTAGAACCTTCATATTTCCCAGTGTCTCCAGAAATGCAGAATGGGGGTCCTGGGTCATAGTGGGTGATCTGTAGAAAGCTACAATTTGGATTGCAGTATTGCCCGTTGTTAGTTGCACATGGATGATCTCTGATGCACTGTGCTGCACCACTAACCTGGAGGTGTGGGTATCCTTGATGAATATGGATACACCCCCGCCTTTGGAGTGAGTAGAGCAGCGGGTTCCGGAATTTCCCTAAGATGTCATTCCTGGATGCGTTTGTGTAATTTTGCGGAACTGTTCAAGTCTACCTTTACAAATGCCCCCTTCGACGGTTCTTCATTGTTTGGATCCTAGGTAAAGGACACACTTACCCGGTGCGAGCATGAAGGAAAAACACTCTCTGCCATGGGAGTACGTTTTACTGTCCCCTGTAGACCATACCCTAAGGGTCAGAGAGGTGGTAAAATGTGGTTCAAGAAGTCCCAGATGTTTTTCCAAGATGCACAAGGTGACTCCTCCTTCAGAGGCAGAGGAGGAGGAGGAAATGGTAGATGTCGCCCTAGAGGCAGGGGCGGACCGCAAAACCAGGGAGGCTGCGATTCCTTTCGGGGCCGGCCTTACCAGCGCTGCTGATGTGAGGCCTGACTGTGCTTCTCTGGAGTCGGTAGGGGGTCGCATTTCTTTGTATCCAGAAGCCAGGCTAAGTATCACTCAAGACAAATGGGTACAAAGAATTATTACCAGAAGTTATGTCATACCATTTTCTCTGCCACCCTATGTTCCCAAGAGGATCCTGGATGTTTCACCCAATCACAGCGATCAGGCAACTGTGGAGGTCAACAAGTTGCTGGCAAAAAGAGTCATCCAAACCGTCCTAGCAGACCAAATAGGATCCAAAACTTACTCCAGATTCTTTAGTACCAAAACGTACAGGGGACTGGAGGCCTATCTTGGACCTCAGCAGATTGAACGAATCAGTAAAGGACAAGTTCCGGATGGTGACACTGCAGTCTATACTCCCCTTACTAGGGAAAGACACTTGGATGTGCTCAATAGACCTCCAAGATGCTTACTACCACATAAATATGGACAGGTCATCGAGAAGTCATCTACACTTCTGGCTGGGAGCCAGTCCTTACCAGTTTCGTGTTCTGCCCTTTGGTCTCAGCACAGCCCCCTGGGTGTTCACCAAGTATATGACAGTAGTGACAGCTCACCTGAGACATCGAGGATTCCAGGTGTTTCTGTGTCTGGATGACTGGCTCCTGACCGTCCCCACCAGGCATCTACTTCTTCAGACCAGGGATGCTACCATTCAACTTTGTGCCCAGTTGGGGATTTCTATCAATTGGGAAAAATCTGCCTTATTGCTCTCTCAATTTGTGAATTTTATAGGTGCAGAGATAGACACAGTAGATATGTTGGCTCACCTTCCAGTAGAAAGAGCACATAACCTGGTTCTTCAAATTCAGTGTCTTATCCCTCTGTGAAATGTCAAGGCCAAGACTATTCTGAAGCTTCTAGGGACCATGGCTTCCACCATACTACTAGTGCTGCTAGCCAGACTACACATGAGGGTTTTGCAGTGGCTGCTGTCGTCCCAGTGGTCCTTTCAACACCTACCATTATCTCATCACATACTGCTGGCAGACTCTTGCAAGAAGGACCTAATTTGGTGGACTCAACCCAACCAGTTAACCACTGGCACTTAATTTGTCCCTCGCCAACCCATTGCCACTGTGGCCATGGATGCCTCACAGATAGGGTGGGGGTGGCATTATCTAGGCAGGACTGTCCAAGGCACATGGCAAGATCACGAGGCCCACCTGCATATCATCATTCTAGAGATGAGGGCAGTGCTCCTGGCATTGCAAGCACTTCACGACCTTCTGCCTCTTGGGATGATTGCAATACAATGAGACAACATATCGGTAGTATGGCATATCAACAAACAAGTCGAAACCAGATCATACCCACTTTGTCGAGAGGCCATTCAGGTTTGGAAATGGGCAATATCTTCCCAGCGTTTTCTGGTGGCAACGCACATTCGAGGGACAACCAACATGATAGCCGACAAGCTCAACCGGGCAATCTTGATGCCTCCTCTGAAGCAGGATATAGTGGACCAGATTTTCCGCAGATGGGGACAGCCTTGCTGCAACCTCTTTGCCAGCCCGATCAATGCCAAATGCAGCAGCTGTCTGTCCCTCATCCCTCCTCTGGGGGAGTCACTGAGAGACGCACTTGTTCAGGATTGGCCCCTGGGTCTCCTTTATGCTTTTCCTCCATTTCCTCTCATACCCAAGGTTATTCAGAAAGCAAAACATCTGGGAAGCAAACTGATCCGCATTGCTCCTTACTGGCCTTGTCAGGTTTGGTTCCCCTTTTTCGGGCCTCTTCTCCTAGACGATCCTTGAATTCAGGACCCAGTGCCAGATCTCTTGACGCACATGCCAGGTTTGCTTCATCCCACGTTACACACCCTCAGTTTGACAGCTTGGCTGTTCCAGTTCCATCCCTAGTCAGGCTTTACGACTTCTCACCCTGCGTGACTTATATCCTAACATCCTCTCATAAACCTTCCACTGGAGGAGATTCTCTAGTTGGGCTGAGAAGAAAAATGTTGACCCTTGTACCGCCTCCATTCTGGTGGTTTTGGAATTCCTGTCTGAGCTTTTTCACCAGGGATATGCGGCTGCTACTATCAGGGTTCAATTGGCAGCAATTTGTAATTTTCATCTAGGCATACAAGATTCTAATCTGATGTCACATAGGCTGTGCAAGACCTTCCTCAAAGGTGCCACTATGTTAAGACCCCCTTTTCAAGAATATGTTGCTTCATGGGATTTAAATTTTGTGCTATCCAAATTGACGTCTCCACCCTTTGAGCCTTCTCATTCATCACCTTTGCAATTTCTGCCTTGGAAGACTTTGTTTCTGGTGGCTATCACATCTGCAAGAAGGGTGTCAGAGTTACAAGCACAATCTGTAAAACCCCCTTATCTGATTTTTCACAAAGACAGAGTATCTCTTCCTACTAATCCATCCTTTGTCCCCAAGGTCTGTTCCCATAGCACTTTGAACCAATCCATAGAACTTCTGGTGTTCTTCCCGAATCATTCCAATGCAGCAGAATACAGGTTTCACCAGTTGGATGTTCATAGATAATTATGTTTTTATTTGCATTGGACTAATGAATTCAGGAAGTCAGATCAATTTAGTTCCTTCTCCGAATCCAGGTCTGGTTTACCAGTTTCCAAAGTGACCCTCTCAAATTGTATATCTAGCTGTATAGCTTACATTTACACCTCTGAGGGTAGGCCTTTACCTTTCAAAATCAAGGGTCATTCTGCGAGATCTCAGTCTACCTCTGTAGCCTTTCAAGCTAGGGTCCCACTTGATAATGTCTGTGCAGCAGCAACTTGGGCTACCCCTCACACATTTATTACTCATTACAAATTGGATTTAACCTCCAGGGGTAGAGCTTCCTTTGGTTCCCCGGTACTCATGAGTATTTTTCCTTGAGCCACCCAAGAATAAGGTGCTAGGGACACTGTCCCATCAGTAAGAATGAAGGTGAGATAGGAATACAGAACATAAAGAAGTTATGTACTCACCATGACGTTCCATGTTTGTAGTCCATCTCGCCCTTAATTCTTACTAACCCACCCTCCTACCCTCATTATCAGACAGAACAATATTGTTATCATTATTCACTGGATACCTTTTATTATTGGCTTCTTTCTGTATGTTATTATTATTATTTCTCCTAGTTAGCAGCAAACAAGATCTGGGGATTGTACTGATGCACCATGGGATACCTACCTAGCCACGAGACAACGAGAAGACTTTGAGCTTGTAATTAGGTCAAGTCGGAGCCAATCCTCGGCTCCGATCCCATCAGTAAGAATGAAGGGTGAGATGGACTACAAACATGGAACGTTATGGTGAGTACATAACTTCTTTTTTTCTTCCTTTCTTCTCCTTATGTTAGTCAAAAATATAGCTGCATGAAAACTGTCACAAAATAATCTGGTACGGAAAGTAAGGTGATGTAGGCAGCCTTTTGGTCGTTAGGTTAAAGAGGTGTAAGTTATGAAGTCTGTATTGAGTGCTGTACACAGCCATACAGCAGTAATTACAGGGCTGAAGCTTGGTAACCCAGTTTCTGGATTTGAAATTTGTTTGGCCTTTCCACTGGTGAAAGTCGATGTCTTCAAATGGGATTCCAGGAAAGGAAGCAACAGTGGGATAAGCTGCTTGGTTGCTATTTGTTCTGGTCAAAATGCTGCCCAGTGCTTGCAGTATGTTAGACATTGGTTAGCAGGCATCTGCTTCTAGACGTTAAATCTACTTCTTTACCAATATTGACTCCAGAGACGTCCCATGTTCTGCTCTGCTTTATTTGGACAAGTTTATTTCAGTTGCAGTTGGAACATACTGGGGATTAGACTTTAGCAAAAGATACTTGATCCACAGGCCTAATGTTAGTAGTGTAGAGGAGAAAGTGGGTCAAATGATTGCACAGCTGATTAGATAAATGAAGCAGTGAAGGAGTATATCAACTCATATAACAAAAGGCTTGAAAAAATGGAAGAAGCTTTTAACAGATTTTCACATGAGCTGATAAAAATGAAAAAAAAACAGTGGTCAAAATGAAAAAAAGTCTGGCTGAGTAAGAGACTGCTGAAGAAGTGAGGTTTCAAAAAAGCACAATTAAAGGACAGAACACTTAGGAAAGCCTGAGATTTTCTGCGCTGCCAGAGAAACTGGAAGGAACAGACTGTATTAATCTTACGAAAGCACAAATAAGTAACTGGACTGGTATTCCATCGCAGGAGTCATTATTTGAAAGGGTACACAGTGTGTGTGGTGCAAACCTGGCCAAGAGAAAGCAGTCAGGTCCTCTTGTAATAGTAAAGATGCAATCCTACCAGCAGAAAGAGTTGAGTCTGACAAAACTGTGGCAGAAAGACAAAGGACTAAAAGTTGGAGATAGTACAGTGTTTGTTAAAAATGAGTATTCATTGTACATTCGGCAAAAGAGGAGTAAATATATTCCAGCTGTCAGGGAATATTGAGAAGCTGGAGTGAAATTCAAACTGCTATATCCAACTATCTTCAGAATATATTTTCCTGGAGTGTCAAAGTCATTTTTTGATGCAGAACATGTTAAGGAGGAAGTACAAAAGTTTGTCAAACAGGAGGTGAACTATCAGGTGGAGGGGGACTCAACTTCTTATTCTTCCAATAGTAAGGTTCATGGAGAGACTGTGCCAGTGGAGCCTTTTCCAGTGTTCCAAAGGAAAGTGCTTGAAACATGGGGAGGGGCACCAGAGTTGTCTAGATGAACTGAGAGTGCATTGGAAATTACCTAGGGACAGGATTGAGGAATGGAGATCAACAGGAAGAGGGCCAGCAGCTCGGGGAACAAGGAAACCTGGAAATGATGGACTTTCTTGACTTTGTTAGACTCCTAGGAGACTCCAAGGCATCTGCCCTACTTCATGTCATTAGTGTTTGGAACAGTACTAATGAGAAGGAGAGAGGTAACTGTAAGTAAAACAATTTTGTTCTTTGCAGTATTTTTTATAAAACATATATATTGCATGTTGTATACTAAAACATTTTCAGTTATTTGTGTTTGCTATAGGGATACTGAAGTAAACAGGTCCCCTTATTCCCTCCTGCTTTCTTTCTTTTTGTTAGATTTTAATAACTGTACACACTACAGTGTTAAAAGAGAAGAAAGCCTTGACAAAAGTTTTAGATAATAGGCTGCAGTCTTAGTTTGCTGAGGTAAGGGACTGGTTGTAAAAGTGTATATGACATGATAAAAATGTCATGCTTAGTCTTACTTTAGCATGGATGAATGACAAGATTAAGGTCTGTGGCTTGATCTGTAGTGTGATAAGTATTAAGTGTATGCAAGTAAATAAAACTACATTAAATGTAATCAAAGTTTTCCTTTGGCAAATGTTAATAGTGCAGCTGTGTATCTGGTCCTCATATTACTGTGGAGACAAGCTGATAAGAGGGCAATAAAAACAGAATACTTTTTTCTTTCAGTGGCTAAAATATAATGTTTTCTGAAAGCATTCAAGTTGTTATCTAAAGATAAGACAAAAACAGGCAGCACTTAGTGTAAGTAGAAGCACAGGCTGTACCATGTGTCTTAGCATGGGTAACCTTCATTAGAGATCAGTTAAAGCTTGTGAATGTAGCCCTCAGTCTGGGACAAGTGCTCCTATTTGGTGGGTTAAACTTCATTATTTGAAGATGTACATAGTTTTGTGCATTTGTATTAAGTTAATAGGTTATGGGGGAGTGTTTTTTTTTTATTTTTATTTTTTTTTGAGGGTTTTGATTAAAACAGAAAGTCTTGCAAGATGTGACATGATACAAATGCATACAATAAGAAACAATGATTTAAAAGATCAACCTGCCAAACATTAATGTATATATGTAGCACAAAAACTGAAACAAGACATTTAAAAACACTATTATACATGTGGGAATAATAACTTTTTTATCATAAAGGCAATGCTTTCCATATTATCTATGAACATGAATGGTCTCAGATGTATACAAAAATGAAAGAGTAGTGAACAGTATTAAGAAATGCAGGTGCAAATAGCGATGCTACAAGAAACACTTTGGAAAGAACTGAGCATGTGACTTTGATAAAGACTGGATTTCAGGATAGTTAGTCTCAGGAATATCTGGGGCAGAGGAAAAAGAGAGTACTAGTATTAATTGCTAAAGGAGCTCCAACAGTGATAGAAGAAGGAAAAAGAAAATAGTTGTAGATTTGTGCTGGCAAGGGGTTACTGGCATGGGAGGAGGATTATGCTGGCATGTATTTATATTCCACCTAAAACTTCTGCAGTGGATCTTAAGAAAATTCTGGGATAAATAATCAGCTTTCAGCAGGAAATATTACTTACAGATGGGGACTGAAATTTGATTTGCAACAGAGAGGATGTATCGGGGTACTAGAAGGGAAATATACGTAACACAAGAAGGTAGATTTTTGAAGAAATTTATGAAAATGTTTGGTATGGAAAATGTGAATTCAGTACTAGGAGCTTGGAGAGAATTTACTTATTATTTCCCAATGTAAAATAAAAACTGGGCTAGGCTAGACAGAAATTGTATTTCACAGGAACATGTGCAGTTAATTGAACGTTTTGATACATATCCAAGAACTGCTTTCGATCATGTGCCAGTAATAACTAAGGTAAAAATGCAGGGCAATGAAATAAAAATGACACTAGCACTTCCCCCACCTATTTGTTAAGCAGAAAAGAATTTAAGGACTGGGTAATGGAAGTTATTTGGGAGTTTTCTTCCCTAATAGGGAAGATGTACATTTCTTCAGAATATATATGTAGGGAGTGGGATAAAATGAAAGGAGTTTAAAAATAGGGTAGAATTAAAAGAAAACAGAAATCTGGTTAAGTAGTAATAAAAGTTATTTAGAGGGACTGACAAGGATTAAAGTATTGCAGAATAGGGGGAATCTCATAAGGCACAACTGCAGAGTGCTAAAGAGAAAATGAGGGACTACCTGGATGATATGTTTGAGTTTAGAAAGATTGCTGTTAAGCAACTGTTCTTTGATGTTAACTCCAGAGAACAAAACCTTTTAGCCCAATGGCTCAGACAACAGAAAGTAGAAAAGGTTGCTCCCAGGCTTAGGGAGCCTATAACAAGGAAACCAGAGATCCAGTTAAGGCATTAGAAATATTTCAAACATTTTATGAAAATCTGTATAAAGCAGAGAAATGTAAAAATCATGAAAAAGTGCAAAAGGAAATGTTTATGAAATAATTAAATATGCCCAGGTTAGAGGTAGATGAGGATCAATTATTAACAGGATAGGATGAGATGAGATAAAAATGGTGATGTGTGACCAGTCTACAGGAAAGTCTCCAAGAATAGATGATATTCCTCTTTAAGTTTGGAAGCTAGGAGGAAAGAAAGTTATGAAGATCTTGCCAGTTTTGTTTAACAGTATTTTAAAAGAATGACAAGCACCAACATCCTGGAAGAATACTATGGTGGCTGTAATACCTAAAGAGGGTAAAAACCCATCAGGTCCAGCTTCATATAGGCCCATTTTGATTCTAAACCATGATTATATCTATAATGGCTAAAATAATTGATGAACATGATGCCAAAATTGATAGCTATGGATCAGTGTGGTTTTTTGGAGGGAATGCAAACATTTGATAACAGACCACTGATGATACAGAGGAAAGCAGAATGTAAGAAAATACCACTTTTGTTGGTGGGGGCTTGATGCACAGAAAGCATTTAACAGAATAAACTGGGATTTTATGAGTAGGGAAATAGAAACATTTGCATTCTCTGACATGCTAATAAGGTTAATTAGTTGGTTATATGAGGGATCAGAGTTAAAAATTGTGGACAGCAATTAATAAACATTTGAAGGATGTTATCTGGGAGGGGAAGAGGGCAAGAGTCAAGTGGGATAAGTTGATCCTTCCATTAGAACAAGGTGGTTTGAGATTGCCTGATTAGAAAGGGGTATGTCAGTACTACACAGCTAGGGCTCCTATATATAGCACAAGCAGAAAGTTGTAAATCAAAGTGGAAAGCGATGATGATGAAACAGGGAGAAGATAAAAAAATAAGGATAGAATGGGATTTTGGATGCAGATCCTTAAGGAGAATAACAAAAACATGCATGATATTATATTCATAAAGTAGGAGAAAGTATTCTTTAAGGCAACATGGAAATGGAGCAAGGATATTCTGCAGATAGGAGTGCCTGCAATTAGGGGTACAGAGAATAGGCAAGGAGGGGCTGGAATTTACTGGAGGAAACTGGCAAAGGAGCCAAGGTATTGGGAGCAAATAATTAAAGAGGGAAAGGTAATAGAATGGTAAGGGGCCAATAATACTTTTGGACTGAAGGCTAGATATTGCCTTCTCTATCAAGGATTCTTTTAAACAAGAAACCTCTTTATTGTTACTTATGATATAGGCAATTATGCATTCATATAAGTGAAAACCATATTGACATATTTTCAGTTGCAAATATTATACATCACTTTTAATCTGTACAGTCATTGGCAGTCAAACATTACATAGCTCAGTCAATTCCTGCCTTCTCTTAAACCTTATCCCTCCTCCAAAACATTGTTCTGCAGTTATTGTTTCCACGATTCTCATTCATTTATGTAATTTGCTCCTACCATTTTGTAAAGATCCCAATTCCAGTTATTTTATCTATGTTACTGTATTCACTACTTCTTGTGCAGTTGGTTTAGACTTTGATTTCCATTTTCTAGTAATTGTTTTTTTGGCAGCCACGAGAATTAAACTCAGCAAAGCCTTACTATAAATATAGTCAATTCCAATTGTTATCACAGCTCAAAAAACTGAAAGAAATAGACTTTTTTAACTTTATGAAAGCACAAATAAGCAGTCAGACTGGTATTCCACAGCAGAAACTGTTAATTGAAAGGGCACATTGAGTGTATCCTCCAAATATGGCTATGAGAAAACAGTTAAGACTTGTATTAGTAAAGATGCAATCATAGCAACAGAAAGAGATCATCCTGACAAAACTGTGACAGAAGGGAAGAGTATTAAACATTGCAGACATCGGAGTGTTTGTGGCAAATTATTCACTGTACATCAGGCAGAAGAAAAGCAAATTTATCCCAGTAATCCGGGAAAGTCGAGAGGCAGGTGTGAGATTCATCATTATTCAGAATATTTTTTCTTGGAGGATCAAAGACATTTTTGGATGGAAAACAGGTTAAGGAAAAAATTAAAAAAGTTTATCCAACAAAAAGTGAGAGAGCAAATGGAAAGGGGCTCTGCCTCTCATTCTTCTGACAGTAAAGCCCATAGAGAGAGACTTCCCTGAGAAGCCTTTTCCAGTGTTCAAAAGGAAAATGGTTGAGAGACAGAAAAAAAGGAGCTGACTAGAAGAATCAGGAGTATCTTGGATTTGAATAAGAGTCTGGTGTTGAGAGATGGAGATGAACAGGAAGACCTGCAGCACTGAAATTATTGAATAAATAAGAGACTATAAATCATCAATCACATATGGTTTTGGAAGAAAAAAGTGTCTGATAAAGACTGAACTTTGTTAAACTTGTGGATAGATTGTGAAGCATATACCCCACTTTGTCATTAGTGATCAGAAAGGCACTAAAAGGGGAAACATAACTGTAAGTACAAATTTTGTTTTTGGTGGTATTTGTATAAAACATTTCATGATATAAACTGCATGTTATTTGTGGTAAGGCAGTTTTGTGTAGTGTGTAGTCGGGTATTTTTTTTGGGGGGGGGGTCTTTTCAGTGATTGCTGTATATTTTAAATATATTAAAGTAAACAAGTACTTTTTAGTTGTAAGAAATATAGGCTTTACAGTGTAACAAGAGAGTGAAGGCTGGACAAAAGCAAGTTTCCAAAGTATTTACAAGGGCAAAAGTCTAGATTAATGCCCTTGGCTTACCCTATAAACAAGTGTTTTTTGTAAGCTAGTAGGCTTGAAAACTGATAAAATTGTGAAAGCCATGAAAAATGGTAATTTCTTAACATCTGCAAAGATATTAGCTTTTTTTCTTCATTACCAAATGTTCAGTGGAGAATCTAAAAGTCTGCAGTTGATGGCAGTTGTACTTTCTGTTCCGAGTGAAATTTGGAAATATTCATTGCTGACAATTTTTACATGGAGAAGAGCTGTCTGCATGTGCAGTTAATTCTGAGAGTTCTAAGCAATTCTGCTAAGGGAAATTCCACTTTTAAAGGTAGAACTGGAAGTAGATTAGAGAAAAATAAAGTTTGAAATTATGGGAAGTACATAAGAGATAGAAGACTCCCTAGCAGCCTCAGTACTTTATTTCATTAATAGAACAGTATACAGTTTAGTTTTATATAAAGTTAGCCAGTGCAGTTTAATTGAGGCTAAAAGCTAGTGTTCTTTGAAATCATACAAGCTGTTTTTTTTTCAGATCTGGGAGTGGAATAGAGATAAGAAAGGAAAAGACAGCAGTCACTGTAAGTGGGAACATGGGCTGTAGGGTGCAGTTTAGCAATTGTAACCTTAATTTTAAGTTAGGTATAGCCTGTGAGTACAGTGGCCAGTTTGGGGCAATTGTTTCTATCTGTAGGGTTAAACTTAATTTGTTGAAGCTATAGCTAGAAATCCTTCCACATCACTCTGCAGTATTCATTAAACTAGGGATCCCCCGCCAAGGGTGGCCCAGTGTCCGGCCAGTATACCAACACCTTAGGTTGTAATAAGGACATTGTACATCAAACACATGCAACCAGCTCACAGCGTAGGGCGTAAAGGTGACATATGGACATACCTTACTCAGAACTACTTTGCTGCCAGTCTGAATGCCAACTTCAATCATCTGTTGAATGCTCCTTCATCTGCTGGTTACCAAGCCATTTCAGATAAATGCCCTATTGGAGTTTTACTTTTTTATCATTACCTTTTCTTTTGGTTGTATGGTTACATGTCATCCAGAAAGGCAAGATGCTAGTGTGGGAGACAGATTCCCCATGAGGACCATCACGAGCAGTGTTTGAGTTGCTTAGGCATTTCTCAGGACCATGTGTCGTGCCCTATTTGTTAGACATTTGTCCATAAAACCCTTTGTAATCTAGCTACATGAAAAACTAGTGCCTTAAATTGTTGGTGCAACCTATGATGGAGGAATTGCATGGCCTTGGCCATCTGCTAAGAAGAAGCCCAAAAATGTTTGGTTGGATTCTACTGCTCTACTCCCTCTCCCGGATGTCTCTCTCAAGGCTTGTGAAACCTAGAGGGTCACGTGGTTTGTCCGTCAGATTCTTTTGGTGCAGCTGCTTCAGAGGGTGGCATGGATCCAGTTTCTTGCATGTCCTTTGAGGCTTTAAATACCTCTGTTTTAGATGTTCAGGTGGAAGTGTGGTTGATTATTTCCAAGGGGATAGATGAGTGTTCTGTAGATTCTTGTTAGGGAGGTGATTCCCACTATGTTGATTGAGTGTTAGCAGGGGTCCAAACTTCCTAAGATGTGTAGGGCAGCTGTCTTTTTAAAGAAGAAGCAGAAGACAATGCATATTTCCCCTTCTGCTAAGGATCCTCCACATGAATGGAAGGATTTTACACAGGGGTTATTTAACACTGTCATTGCTTTGAGGCTTCGTCATGGAATCTCTGTTCCTGCCCCCTCTTTGATCCTCTACTCCTTTTAAGAGGCCAAGGGAGCAGGACTCTTCTGATAAGGACTTAGACTCTGATGAATGTCTATTCCTCCCAGATTCCCTCTCCATTGGATTATGGTTCCGAGGAAGAGGACTTTATTAGTTCAGATTCTCTTTTTCTGATGAGATGTTTTTTGTGATACTATCTCTTGTATGATAGATTTTTTTAAGTGGGACTACACCCAGGTTTCTTATGTTCAGAAGAGGTACTATGAAGTCCTCCAAATGGAACCTCCTAGGCCCTCTGCTGTTCCTCCTGTTCTTGCAGCTTTGTTGGATACATTTCCAGCAGCTTCTCAGGCTCCTGATTCACAGCTCCCTCCTCCTAAAAATGTGATAGGCTTTATAAGTGTCCCTGTGCTGACCCGTCTGTTATTTCTGTTTCTTCTGGCAAGCCTTCCAAGCTTTTGCTTTCCATTAAACTGTTTCCTTCTGACAAGGACAGTAGAACCATGGAAAGATTGGGCAAAAAGGTGTACACTGCTGCTACTCTGGCCTTTAGGACTGTAAATTACCAGACTCATATGACCAGGTGTATTTTACCCTTCTCTCTCAGGCTTTTCAAGTTATTTTGGACCCTCTAGATTCTGAGGGGAGGGCTTCAGCCCTGTCTTTATTGAGGTCCTATTCAGAAGTAGCTCGCCATTCCATTAAATGTAGCTGTGATGCAGCTGATGTTTGTTCTAGAGCTGTTGCCTTTGGTTCCATATTAAAGTATTATTCCTGGCTTTACCTCCAGCCCCTGCCTGATGATATTAAAGCCAAACTGATGGATGCTACGCTTGACAATAAAAATCTCTTTGGTTCTGCAGCTGCTGAGCTTTATAAGTCTCTTCAGGAGAAGGGTAATGGTATGCAGGAATTAAAACGCATTTTTCTTTCTCCTGTTCCCAAATTTCAGAGGAATTATACTACTAAGTCTGTCTTTGTACATAGACAGTCTAGCCCTCTTACAAAGGGTAAAAATGGTACTAGAAGGGCTGCTCCTGCTAAGTTTACTCAGACTCCTACAGCTCAGAAGCCTCCTTTTCCAGACAGGCCAGGTTCTGTCTGACTGTCTTCTTCCCTCTCTCCTCAGCCAAGTTCCTCTATCTCTTTGTCTTTTTTTGTCCCTTCATAATTGGTTAAGGATTACTCGGGATTCTTGAGTTCTTTCCATCATTCATCAGGGGAATTACATAGTTTAGAAATCCCTTCCGCCTTTTTTGGGCATTCCTCAACCTCCTCAGGAACAGCTGCCCTTTTTTCCAGAGGTTCTTCAAAGCCTTTTGTCTCAAGGCACCATCCAAGCAGAGGAATTATCCTCAAAAGGGGAAGTGGTTTTATTCCAGAATGTTTTTGGTTCTAAGGAAAGAAGGCACCTGGAGATCCATTCTGGATCTTTCCCAGCTCGGCACCTTTTTAAATTTTCCCTCCTTTTGAATGTTGCCCCTTCAAACCCTGTTTCCTCTTCTTCTACCTCAGGCTTTCCTAGTCTGTCCGAATGTTAAGGATGCCCATTTCAGTATTCCTATTCATCCCCTTTACAGAAAATTTTTGCATTTCTTTGTTTCTTCCTTGCATTTTCAGTTCTCTGCTTTGCCCTTTTTCCTCTCTACTGCCCCAAGGGTTTTCACCAAATGCCTCACTCCTGTGATTGCTTTTTTGCAGAATGAGGGGAATACAAATCTTTCCTTATCTGATCTTGCTTCAGCATCTTCACTATGCTGTTTGCCTCTTGCAGAGCCTAGGGTGTCTGAGCTTTGGGCCCTTATGGCTGTACCTCCTTTTTAGTTGTTCACAGGGGCAAGGTGTCTCTTCATACTAATCCTTCTTTTATGCCCAAGATGGTTAATGAGTTGTCTCTTAATCAGTCTATTCATTTGCTAACTTTTTTCCCCTCTCCGCAGTCTGCTAGCGAGAAGGTTTTTAATACATTGAATTTGCTTAGACAACTCGGATGTTATTTAGATATAACTAAATCCATTCGTAAATCTGAGCAACTTTTTCTTTCTTTTCATCTTAAGTCTTTAAGTTTGTCTGTTTCTAAACAAACTATTTCTTCCTGTATTTCTAAGGCCATTTCCTTTTGTTATTCTTTTAGTGGGAAAAGCATGACTTCTTCTGTTAAGGCTCATTTCACCAGGTCTGTGGTTTCCTCTGGTGTTTTTTTTTCAAAGTATTGGATAGCCACTCCATCCTTGAGGCAGCTACTTCGACGACTTTGCATACTTTTACTAAACTTTATAAGTTGGATATGGTTTCCAGGGATAGAACCGGATTTGCCAGGGCTGTCCTGCATGGCTTTCTTGAAGGCTGTGCTGGACCTTCCTCCTCCCATATTTCCTCTTGAGCTTTTGTACTTTTCGTAGTGTAGTGAATACTACAGTAGTGATATGGAAGTACATAGTACAGTTTTGTAAAATCTTTTGGTAGCAGTTGATGTCCTTCCCTTCCCTATTGCAATATTCACTCTCTCCTTCCTTCCTCGTTTTACTTTTTCCTTCTAGATGCATGTTTTTTTTTGTATTCCTTGGACTGATGCCCCTCCTGGGGCTTATCAGTTCTGAGGAAGGTACATCTGTGCATCACCTTTATGCCCTATGCTGCGAGCGGGGAGCATACATGTGATATGCGATGTTCCTATTACAACCGAAGGCATTGGTATAGTGGCCAGATGTCGGGCTACTTTTGGCAGGGGATCCCTAGTGTAATGAATACTGCAACAGTGAAGGGAAGGACATCTATTGTTTGGTAAGATTTTACACAACTGTATTTTTCTGTGTTTAAGTTAATAGGGGATGGGGTTGTTTGGGAAAATGTATTTATTTATTTATTTGAGGTTTTTAATTAAAACAAAAAGTCTTAAAATTCTCAAATAAATAAATAATTATATTTCTGAACAACCCCATTTGAGAGTTTTAGTTAAAACAAAAGTTTTAACCTAGCCGCTGGGGATGCATAAGCCAGTGCATTTATTTGTGCTGGTCCCAAGCCCGGAAAAATGGGGAGGGTTTCATTAGGAAGGGCATCCAGTGTAAAACCTTTGCCAGATGATGTATGCGGACAACAATACAGATTTCCATACCAGACTGGTCAAGGCCCGGGTTAGCAATGACCACCAACAGGGTGTTGGTGGAAATTGGGCTACTGTTGACTGAAGACGAAGAAGAAGAAGAGGGAGAAGGCATGCCCGAAGGCAGAAAGACAGGAGGAAGGTTAGGAGTGTGGTAGTGCGGGTAGGAACTTTGAATGTTGGCAGTATGACTGGTATAGGGAGAGAGCTAGCTGACATGATGGAGAGAAGGAAGGTTGCTATATTGTGCGTGCAAGAGACCAGATGGAAGGGGAGTAAGGCCAGGTATATTGGAGGTGGGTTCAAATTGTTCTGTCATGGTGTGAATGGGAGGAGAAATTGGGTAGCGTTATCCTAGGGACAGTATGCCAAGAGTGTTTTGAAGGTGAAAAGAGTGCCAGATAGAGTGATGTTAATGAAGCTAGAAATTGATGGTGTGATGATGAATGTTAGTGCATATGCTCCGCAATTTGGTTGTGCAGTGGATGAGAGAGAGAAATTTTGGAGTGAGTTAAATGAGGTGGTAGTGAGTGCACCCAAAGTTGAGAGAGTAGTGATTGGAGCAGATTTTAATGGGCATATTGATGAAGGGAGCAGAGGAGATGAAGTGATGGGTAGGTATGGTGTTAAGAAGAGGAATGCAGAAGGTCAGATGGTACTGGATTTTGCGAAAAGAATGGACATGTTGTGGCGAATACGTATTTTAAGAAGAGGGAGGAGCATAGGGAGACATACAAGAGTGGAGGAAGATGCACACAGATGCATTATATCCTGTGTAGGAGGGCCAGTTTGAAGGAGATTGGAGACTGTAAAGTAGTGACAAGGGAAAGCATAGCTAGGCAGCAGAGAATGGTGGTCTGTAGGATGATGTTGGTGATCAAGAGGCGGAGTATGAGGGCAGTGCCAAGGATCAAGTGGTGGAAGTTGAAAAGGGTGATTGTGAGGTGGAGTTCAGTGAACAGTTAAGACAGGCAATGGGTGGCAGTGAAGTTTCCAAATAGCTGGGTAACTACAGCAGAACTGGTAAGGGAGGCCGCTAGAAAGGTGCTTGGTGTGACATCTGGACAGAGGAAGGAGGACAAGGAGGCTTGGTGGTGGAAAGAGGAAGTGCAGGAGAGTATACATAGAAAGAGGTTAGCGAAGAAGTGGGATTGTTAGAGAGATGAAAAAAGTAGGCAGGAGTATAAGGAGATGAGGCGTATGGCAAAGAGAGAGGTGGTGAAGTCTAAGGATAAGGCATATGAAGAGTTGTATGAAAGGCTGGACACAAAGGAGGGAGAAAAGGACCTGTGCTGATTGGCTAGGCAGAGGGACCGAGCTGGGAAAGATGTGCAGCAGGTAAGGGTGATAAAAGATAATGAGGGAAATGTACTCACAAGTGAGGAGAGTGTGTTGAGCAGATAGAATACTTTGAGGGGCTGATGAATGAAGAGAATGAGAGAGAGAGAAGGTTGGATGATGTGGGGATATTGAATCAGGAAGTGCACCAGATTAGCAAGGAAGAAATAAGGACAACTATGAAGAGGATGAAGAATGGAAAGGCTGTTGGTCCAGATGACATACCCGTGGAATTGGGGTGTTTAGGACAGAAGACAGTGGTGTTTTTAACCAGATTCTGTGATGAAATCTTTAAAAGTGAGAGGATGCCTGAGGAGTGGAAAAGTGTTTTGGTACCAATTTTTTAAGAATAAGGGTGATGTGCAGAGCTGTAGTAACTACAGAGGGATAAAACTGATACGTCACAGCTTGAAGTTATGGGAAAGAGTAGTGGAAGCTAGGTTAAGAAGGGAGATGATGATTAGTGAGCAGCAGTATGGATGTTCTTCATGTTTCACTGTTGCAGTCATCACATTTGGGTTATCTGCCTGCAGGTAGCCCTCAGCCGGCCTGATTACCAGAGTCTTCAGATTTCTGTATCGGATGCTGTTGCATCTTCCTTGATGTCAGGTCGTCAGGGGTATAAAACATGCAGCCGACGCAATTGCATCAGTCTTTCTTGTGGTGCGGTGCCCGAAGCAGAAGCAGATCGCAAGTGCCGGTCATCCGACTCCTGAAATTTTCATTTTCAAGGTTCAGACCCGAAGTCTTCAGAAAAGCTAAGTACCCCATTGGGGATCCTTTTTCTTGCTCTAACTGATGTCAGTAAAAGTTAACAATTGTCTTACCTGTGGAAAGCAAATACCTCATAGAGATTTTCATTCTTACTGCATCCCCTGCTTAAGCCCAGACCATGACGTCCCTCTTTTTCCGTTTTGTGCCTTATTCAACACCCAAACTATCCGTCATTGGGCTATTTTTGCAGCTAATTATTTTCGTACTTATTCTGTCTACTCTGAAATGGCTTCATCAAGCCATCCGACTACCGATCTTCTGAAAAAACGTAAGGATAAAGACAGGATAAAGACAGGCCGCATAGGTCCAAAACTGCCGACGACACTTCCATTAAGTTAGTCGCAAGTCCGCCGGTACTCGGTGAGGTGCTTTTGCAGCCCCTGATACCCACTACTTCTGATTCGCAGGCCTCTACTGAGTCCCATTCGGAGTCCAGTATGCCGCGAGATGCTTCTTCGACTATGGAACCTGCGGATGTCTCTACCTTGGTTGGTTCCAGAGCTGCTGTGCAGGCACCGGCTTTTGAGGGTATATTCAGGCCTACAGATAATCATATTAAACCAAAGCCATAATTTTCATCCAGGCCTAAAACTTGCACCACACCTAGAAAACGGATGATCAAACCACAGGCCCAGGCCCATATGCCTAAAAAGCAAATGCTTAGAATGGCTGAAGACCTCATTACCTTGATTAGGGGAAGCCAGCCTTCTCCCTCTAAGAGACCTAGAACTGAGTTTATTTTTGATTCTTCTGATCAGGAATCTGATTTTTCTCCTCCTTCTGATTACCAGGATTTGCCCTTATATATTTATGAGGATTCTGATGCTTCCCCTCCAGAAGATTTTTCTTTCAGTAAAACCTTGCACACTCTTAGGGAGCATTTTGATTACTCTTGACTCCAAAAAGAGGCTTAGGGAATTCTTACTCTTACCTCAACACAGGCCTTTAGCTATCCCTCCTGTTCTGGACATTGTAGATGATGCTTTCTTGGAATCTAGCCTTTCCCCAGACACTGTACCTCCAGCTCCCAGAAACCCTGACCGGTATTACAGAGTACCTGACTCTCACAAGTTCCTCTTCAAGAATCCTTCTGTGGATCCAGAGACCATTTCCCAAGGACCAAAATGCATTAAGGCTACTGCTGCCAAAAATCCTACCCCTTCTGTTAGAGATTCTAGAGCCTTAGACAGATGGGGTAAGAAGGTATACACTTCTGCAACTTTGGCCATTAGGGCTTTAAATTGCCAGTTTCATGTGTTAAAGTATCAGCAGCATGTTATGGGGCTACTTAAACAGAAAATTATGTTGATTCCTGACTGTACTGAACACAAAGAATTACAGGATTTAATGCATTCTGCAGAACAAGTTGGTAAACATACTTTGCAATGTGGTTTTGATGCTTTAGAAGCATCTTGCAGGGCTGCTGCCACTGAGTCTGTACTTAGAAGGCATGCTTGGCTTAAGGAACAAAACTTGCCAGATCATGTAAAAGCTAAATTACTGGATGCTCCCTTAAACCAAGACTGCCTTTTTAGCAACAAAGCAGAAGTCGTCCTCAAAAGGATGGAGGAAAAAGCTAAATCTATGCAAACTTTTAAAGATTTCCTACAAGTACAGCCTCCCAGATTCAGTAGGCATTGGCCTTCTAAGAACTGGTCCTTTCCAGTCCCTTCTAGGTCTTTTCAGTCCAAACCCCGGAAGAGCAAACCACCTAGGCTACAGTCTCAGGCTTCGCACAAACCTAAGCAGTGGGGGTCTCCCACTTCCAAAGCAGGGAGTAGTAAGCCACCCCCCTACTGAAAAATGGCACAGTGACTTAACCTTAACCCTTCCACGCTCTGCTCTACTACCTGCTCCCTTAGGAGGAAAGCTCGCCCTGCATGCAAAAAACTGGGAACTCATCACCCAGGACAATTGGGATTTGAACATAGTTTCCCAAGGATGCAGATTCCACTTCCACACCCTACCAACACCAAATGGTTGGCCAGACCTACCCTGTATCTAGGTAATACGCACTAGTTAAAAGCAACTGATTTTTGATAAAAACTCTAGTACACAAACTTTTAGCACGACTTGGACAATAACATAAGATAGAAAGGATCGTCGCCAAATTTAGTAAGTCTATAACAAGTAAAATGACCAGAGATCCTGTAGATGTATCTGAAACATTTCTGAAATTGTATGAAAATTTGTGTAAAGCAGAGAAATATTGAACTCAAGAAAAAGCAAAAATGTGAATATTTATCAAAGTCTTAATTATGCCAAGGTTAGATGTAGATGAGGGTCAATAACAGTTATAAAATGGGATGAAATAGTCAATCTTTTGGAAAGTCTCCAGGAACATATGGTTTTGAAATATTAACATATATACAAAAATATTACAAATGCATTTATATGTGAAGAGTGAATGTATTGCCTGTCTCCCACGATGGCATTTCAAACATGTAGTTATCTCAGTTATGAAAATAAGAATGTAAATATGAATAAAAATTAACAAATAGTTATTAATATCTCCACTGCAGGACATCCAAGATTAATAATCTTAATATTATTTTGTTCTTTACATACTGTCCTTTTCTTATCTTGCCTGTTATTAAATGGTAAGTCACTTAGTTAAGGAAACCAGCCCCCAAAAACTGCCATAATGCCATAAAGAACTGTGGGTGTTAAATACAAAAAAGGTGCTATATGTATTCAGATTTGAATGAGGATCTCTACGATATAGGAAGCAGTTCTTGTGTGAACTTTTTTTTTGTTTTGTTATTGAACAATGAAGTGAGTAGAGCTGTATATTTTTATTTCACTTTTATTCTCCTTATATTTTTTTATGTAAGCCTTTCATTTGGCCTTAGCTATTCTGATTGAGGGGATAAAGTTTCTTAACAGCTCTTTCTTGTTGTTTGAGCCCCATTAGGCAAATATTTTCACTGCCTGGGTATGACATTAAGGGTAGGGTTATTTAAATCTGTACCTATGAGCATCAGATCATGAACAGCATCCTTTTGTGCATTTGCTTGTGTTCACACATGAGAGAATAAAGACAAGGCATACTGATCTGTCACGAAGGGTTGTGAAACAAGTAGCTGTGAAGAAATGTCGGCACATACATCTTTTAGAGGGGAAAAAAAAGTTACCCTTGAGAGAGCTAAAGCATGGCCTGTTTATGAGATTTTAAGTAGGACCATTTTCGCATCAGTAATATAGATACATTTTTGATGATGTACCAAGAGTGTAGATAAAAAATATCTGCACAATGTAACAGATGTTTTTCTAGCCTTTCTAACAAGCTGTCAACACATATGTGATCACTTTGCATAATTGCCATCATAAATGAGTGATAGTTTTTGTATGAGAAACATTTAATACTAAAATAACAAAAAAGCATCTTTGCAGCTGGCAAGCCCCTCCTCCTCCTGTTTCTTGATTTATGGATGGAGGTGGCACACCCCCCCATCACACATGCTACTTTTATAGATCATCTCCAGGTATGCACCACCATGATCGCTAGTGTTTTGTTCTGTTTATTTCACACCACTTATCTGAAGTGTATGTATGTATGTATATATATATATATATATATATATATATGTGTGTGTGTGTGTGTATTCTAATAGTGGACCCCATATAAAGAGTCTAATAAAAAAAAAAGTAATACAGTGTATAGATTTTTTTTTATCTACACTTTGCACATCATCTTCAATTGTCTGCACTCTTGGTTAGTCATCCAAAGTTATCTGAACATTTTGAGTTATCATCAAAGCTAATAAAATTCCCCTAAACTCAATATGTTTACACTGTTCACTAAAAAAATATATAGTTAAAGTTTGCACACTGCATAGGTACAAAAACAGTTCCTGTCCCACCTTAAAATTAAATACCAGTCTACTCTTAGTTTACCTTAAAAATGCTAAATAAAATTAAAAAATAAACGAAACTTTGAATGTGCTGTCATTCTTTACAATGTTAAAATTTGCATCCTGCATTTATTAAATAAAAAGAGATGCTCACACCTTCAAACCACCCTAGTCCTACCTAAAATGCAGACTGCATTTTTCATTCACACATAGCCCCCGAAAAATAATACTGCCCATCTAAATAAACCAGCTAGAAACTATAAAAGATGAAGAAAACCCTAATCATAGTTAACCAGTCAGAAAATGATGTTACCTGCAAAAATAGACTTGATTTTAACTGTCTACACTAACCATAAACAAACACATTGTCCGATAAATTGTAAATTGGCTGCCCAACAGAGATCCCAAGTTGGGAAAGCTGCTAATTCCTTGTCTGAATTTAAAGTTGTAATTAGTGGGCTGCCACAGGACTAAGATCTGGGCCTGTTTGACATTTATTTTGTAGACATCCAGTATCCCAGAAGTGCGGTTGACTAACTTTGCTGATGAATACAAACTGGACACTGTTATCCACTCATTCACTGTTACAAGGGTGGCGCAGTGGTGCAGCGGTTAATGTTGTCACCTCACAGCAAGAGGTTCTCTGGTTTAATTCTCGGCTGGGGTGCCTTCTGTGTGGAGTTTGCATGTTCTCCCTGTGTTCCCGTGGGTTTCCTTCGGGTACTCCAGTTTCCTCCCACATTGCAAAGACATGCATCTGGAGCATTTCTCCCAGGGCCTCCACTGAAAACAGGCTTTGTGGAACCTAGTCGGAATTTCCCGGTCAACAAATATTAAATAAAAAATAAAATACAAAATAGCTTCAGCAAAGGCTGGAATAGGCACACTCCTGCTGTATCTAAACCAATCTTGTACTGAATAAAAAAGTGTGGCATAGTAGCATTTGGCAGAAAAGTTGCTCCTACCTCATATATTATAAACCATGCTCTTCTTCAGGTAGTCATAGGAGACATAGGTACTTGTCTGGATAATGCTCTATCCTTTGATCATCATGTTTTCACCATAGTCCGGACATCCTTCTTTCTGTCCTAGTGGGTTTCTAAGGGAATATCTTCAAGATTCTGGAAAGTCATCCTAGTACTGTAGTCTTTCCATAACAAATCCTTCATTAAATGCAGTCCCCTTTAGTATATGCAGATGTAGGCATATCGCTCAAATGAAAGGGCCTCAGATATTTCTAACGGAGGAAAGTAAAGGTCTTAAATCCTTCAAGTATCTCAGTAAATTAGCACAACTCTTCTTATACTCAGTAGCCTATAGGTTGCTGAGAGATAACCTGTGTCTTGCTTTTACAGCCATGAAAGACCCAGTACTATTTGACCTATTTCTGTGCCAAACCATTGGCTGTACAAACACTCGCACTAAGGACCTAATCTACAACAGCAAGTTAACAAGGTTTGCTGGAGGGATAGATTTCTAACTGAACATTTTCCTAGCATGTACAATGAGTTTCCACTACAGGACAACTAAAGTACTTATTTTGCTACCTTTAAGGCTAGTCTTGATGACGAATGGGTAGACATAAATTTACCCCAGGATTATCATGTATTGCTCTGCTCAGTTTGGGAGGTGAGCATTACTGAATGCTTGAAAAGCATAACAAGAACTTTTAAGTTTGTTGTGCTTAGTTGTATTTAGCTAGGCATCTTATGGTCCCAGTGATCACTCACTTGCCTAGTATGTTCAAGTGCTCTTAATTAAAAAAAAAAAGGTAACTTAACTGTTAAGCTAACATAAACTTCAGTATACTACTAAAAACTGTTGATTAAATAACATGTCACTTAAAAAAACATTCATGAGTTTGTCCATTCAAAAAAACCTGTGCAAACTACCAAAAGCCCTGTTCAGTAGAATCTTAGGCAGTTAATGTAAACCATTAAAAGTAATAGGAAATTCAACTGTAACTTAAAAAAGGAAACAGCTGTAACTTAAAAGCAGAAAAAAAATTGATAAACAAAAGATGTGGAGGTCTGTGCGAGTATGATACATGGAATTTGTTGGACTGCAAATCTGATACAGTTATCAGGACTTTGGTACCTTTGTTGGTAACATACACTCCTTTGACCACCATGTTTCTGTGGTGGTTAGAAAATCCTTCTACCTTGTACAATTTATCTTCATGGTATCTCCCCCAGATCCAAAGAAGTTACATTTCTCATTTATTCTTCCATTTTTAGGCCCATCATTGACTACAGCTCCCCCTTTGGTATGCACGTCTTAAGCAACTAAACCAACTTGAAGCACCTCTGTTTTCTCACCAAAAATATTCTGGTCACAGTACTCTTAGCTTCTCTGAATGACTAAAATATCCATCCCTCTCTCATGAGAGGTATTCTTTGTGTAGCCTTCCATGCTATGAAAGATACAGCACTCTTTGGACTCCTTCACCCTCTGTAGACCTAATCCAATAGTACCACATCAGTACTGCCAGATGGCATAACAGATACCCAATCCGATGTGTTCCCTGTTTCTGGATTAGGCTACCCTAACATATTAAGCAGAGTATTTCCCTTGCAACTGGTGAAACCAGTCTGGATGCCTGGATGGGTGTTCACAAGTTTTCACCTGAGATATGTAGGGAGAACGAAGTTAATAAGGGACATTGTTAGCTTTCCACCAGTGCAGATCGATATGGCTGAGCTTCTCAGTGGTCTCTTTGGTCATAAGATTAGTAATGAACCTCTGTAAGATTAGAGATTTAAGTTTCTCCACTCATCACAAAACTCATTTCTTAAATGTACTGTACAGTACAGTATGTCTTAGTGCCGTGCACCAGACACCTATATATTACATATATATGTATTTATGCACCTATCCATTCACACTTTTTGCTATTACTTGTGTTTTATTATTTACATTTACTTGTTCTTAGTATTTTTTGCAAAGGTTTAGATTTTTTTTTTTTTTGGATGTGTTAAGTTTTCCCATTTTCCAGTTGTTTAATACTAATCTGATTTTTTGTTTGTTTGTTTATAAAGGTTATTTTGTTATATGTGTTGTTGGGGAGATTAGCTAACAGTAGGGATAAAGGTGCTTACGTCTGTGAGCCAATGTTTCATTGTCAGGCTACATTTTTTCCTTTGAGTGGATAGAGTACTGCCATGCTACACTTTTGACTGCTTCAGTATTCTTTGTGTGCCTGATGGCATTTACTGTATGTTCTTTTGGAAGTTTGATACATGATAATGTGAGTCCTGAAACTAGGAACATTAAAGTGTGATTAAGCGCAAGTAAACAGCTAACTGCAGAAGTCGATGTTGCACATTTAAAACTTTTTTGCATAGGGCAAGCCCCCTTCTCCCTCTTTATTTGTATATATTAACTCTGATTTTGCTGTGCTTAAAGGGGAATTCACCAAAATACAAGTTTCAAACTTAGTATATATTTCTTCATAATCACACAATATTTATAAGTAAAGGGCACTCTTTAAGTATCAGATATACAAGTCTAACAGTTACCATCCCTAAATAACAGTGTAATGCATCTAAACTGTGAATGTTAAAAACAGGATGACTTGTCAAAAGTGTTGCTGCTGCTAATGACACAGAAATTATGTTGCTGTTGTCAAATCTAGTTTGAAACTTACTTTGGATCTGTGTGTGATTGGTGGTGGGGAGGGTGATTTTTTATAAGCCTTGAGATGTCTGAGGACCTCTGTTGATTTTTTTATTGTAGTGTATATGTCAAGTAGTCTCTGCCAACCATTGTATTTACTTTCCAGGTTTTTAATGAGATCCGAAGTGAACATTTCTCAAATGTGTTTGGCCACCTGAGTCAGAAAGCACGGAACTTACAGGCACAGTATGATGTATGTAAATTTTACTTTGAGGCCATCTTCTAATGTTTTGATCCATGATGATCTGAGAGTAATAAAGTTTGATACAAAACAACATTTTAATATTTTCTTGAGCAGAAACGCCAGGGGATGGATATCAAGCAGATGAAGACATTTGTCTCCCAGGAACTAAAGGGGTTAAAACAGGAGCACCGCATGCTGAGCTTACGTGAGTGCAGAATAACTTCTTTGAGTCATAATGTACACATGCTTACTCACTTAATGACAGAAGGCAGACATCTGCTGAGTGGTCAACAACTGCAGCAGGAAACAGTGCAGTGATCGCATCTAGACTGTGGGAGATGCCTATATTTCTGTTGGCCCTCAACTTCTATCGGGTATTCACTTTCCCTTTTCACTCTCCGTGTTTTTTTTTTGTTTTTTTTAATACTGGCCATCTTGGGTGACTACCATGCTTTTTTCTTCATCTTGGCTGATCTTCAAACTGTCACCTTTAATGTTTAGCAATTTGTTTGATACCTTATCATAAAGTGGTATGTGTATCTGTGAGGTTATCTGAGCTGGCAGGCACAGTTATACCAAACTGTATTTCAATAGGTTATCTACAATGTAATTGCAAGAGAGACGCTGCTTTCTTCTAATGCCCTCTTCATAAGTCATATCATCTGGTGATCATACCTCTCAACCTCTTTGTGTAAGAAATCTGGACAAAGCCTGAAATAATGGGGGGGGTCAAATGCCCAAAACTAGGGACAAATTTGAAACATTGCTCTTATAAACTTAGAAAGTCCCTAGAAAAACACAATTTGAGTTAGCATGTATTTTCTGAAGGATAATAAATCTGAAACTCAAATATATGTCATTATGTAATGACTTCACTCCACAGATCATCCCAGAGATTTGGCAGAAAACTACATATTTTATGAGGAGCAGATCAAAAACATGAGACAAAATATTTGGACAGTTAAGAGGTATGCTGGTAATATAGTTGAGAGTGCTGGTTGCTAGTTTTCCCTCTTTCTCACAATCTAGCCTTGCAGTTCCTGCAGTGGAAATAATCATGTGTAAGCCATTTTATAATACTGTCTAGCACAGTGTTTTTTCTTCTTCTATATAACATTTCTCCATTTTATATTAGTGCGAATATATTCACTGAAAACTCTTTTTGTTGCCATAGAATTACAATTGCTTGGTCTGTGCTCTTGCTACAGATTGTAATGTTATTGGTTGTGTAGTCTGCCAAAAATGGTGTCAGGGGGCCAACAGGTAGCACACTTGCATTTGGTGCTATCAGAAGGCTGTGGGCTCTTTTCCCACACCAAGTACTTGTAGTAATTTTCTAATACTGACACTGCAGTATAGCATGGAAGGGAGTACTGCACTCCTGAGTGTGCCATCTTTCAGATAAGACATTAAACCAAGATCCCAGCTGCCTGAGTTTGTAGATGTAAAAGTTACTGTGATGGTTATCGAAAAATAGAAGTGAAAGATCCCCAGTGCCCCAGCCAAATCCCTAGTCAGTATGAATACTACCTCAGGTCTTCCCTGAAAAGAAGACACTGACCTAGTCAATAAAGAGTAAATAAGTCAACAAAAATGGTTTTTTTACCATTAGAAGTCAGAACACGTTTTTAATGAAGTAGAAGGCAGCCTTATGTGGTTTATAAATGGTACATTGGGTTCTGTTGTATTTTCTCAGTAAAATAAGCAGTTGGTGTTCTGCACTGCAAAGTTAAAGTATAATTTTTCAAGCAAGTTACTTGATTGAAGTCTGAATATTCCAGATCCGGAGTGCCCCTGCACAAGGAATCTTTGGTCTGACAGTTAACTAGAGAATTAATGCTATGAGCTGTTAACAAGCTACTTTATGTGTAGTAATTCATAGATGTTCTTCATCTCACATTGCTGCAGTCCTGACACTAGGGTAGTCCGCTGTCCTCGGTCGGCCCGAATATCAAAGTATAAGGCTGACGTCGGTCAGGGCGCATTTGACTGACATCAGGACGTCAGGGTACAAATGCGCATGACCGACGTCATATCCTCAGTCTTTTTTGCCGCATGGTCCGATGCAGAAGCAGCATTGCAAGTGCCGGTTGGCGTTCTGAGATTTTTCGATTTAGAAGTTTCAGACCGAGTTCAAAGTTGGCTAAGTACCCCGTTGGGGAATATTTTAGTTTTTTCTTGCCTCAGTCATTTACCGGATGTCAGAAAAAGTCAATAATTGCATTTCTTGTGGGAAACAGATACCGCATAGAGATTATCATACTTTGTGTATTCCTTGCTTAGGGCCTGAGCACGGCGTTGTTGGCTGCCGCTCTTGTGCTAGATTTAATAAACGCACTATAAAGAGAAGGTTGGATTGTGCAAGGTTAGTCTTTGGGAAGCGGTGCAACTATAAAATGCCGTCGGATGCTCCGACGCCCGCTTCTTCGAAGAAGCGCAAGGACAAGGCAGTTAAGCCTAGGCTAGAAGAACCGTCTGTACCGGACGCCGGTTCTTTAGAGGTGTCGGTGGAGCCGGTGGCTCCACCGGAGGTTTCTTTGTGTTCCCAGGGTGAGACCTTATTATTGCAAGATGTGGCCTCTCAGGAGACAAGTCAGGCTGAGGGGGCTTCTAAGGTTACTATACTCCCCTCCCTTCCTAAGGTGGCTAGGCCCTCTCCTTCTGTTTCAAAGGCTTCTCCCAGGGGCAGGCCAGGTTTGGCTTCAGTTGGTGTTACCCCTAGCTCTTCAGGTACTGTGCCCAAGAAGCATATGCTTAAAATGGCAGAAGATTTGATTACTTTAATTAGGGGTTCTATGCCCCCTCCTGATAAGAGACCTAGGGTGGAGCCTGAGCTGGGGGGTTTTGAGCAGGCTTCAGATATTTCAGAGTCTTCGGCTGAAGACTTGCAGGAGTACTCTCCTTATTCCGATTCTGATGTGGATGATTCTACACCTTCTGCTGCTACTCCTGAGGATTTTTCTTTTTCAGAAACTCTTCATGCCATGAGGGAGCATTTTAAGTGGGAAGGTCAGGACTTCTCTGATTCCAGGAAAAGGCTTAGGGAATTTCTGTTTTACCCCAGCATAGGCCTTTGGCTATACCTCCTGTTTTGGATGTAGTGGAAGATGTTTTTACAGAGGCTTCTCTTAATCCTGATTCTTTGCCTCCTGCTCCTGTTAAGCCGGATAGATATTACAGGGTGCCTGAAGCTCATAAGTATCTTTTTAAGAGTCCTAGGGCAGACCCAGAAACTGTTAGCCAGGGGCCTAAAGGTGTTAAGGCTTCTGTTGTTAAAAATCCGGTTCCTGCAGACAAGGAGGCTAGGGCCTTGGATAGATGGGGAAAGAAGGTCTATACTTCTTCCACTCTTGCTATGAGGGCTCTGAATTGCCAGTTTCACATGTTGAAATACCAAAACTATCTCCTTTCACAATTGAAGTCTAAGGTTGATGCTCTGGCAGTAGGTATTGATTGTAAAGAGTTGCAAGATTTAGTGCATGTTTCTGAACAGGTGGGTAAGCATTCTTTGCAATGTGGTTTTGATGCTGTACAGGCCTCGTCTAGGGTGGCTGCCACTGGGTCAGTTCTTCGCAGGCACGCCTGGCTGAGGGATCAGAATTTGTCTGAACATCTTAAAACAAGGATTTTAGATGCTCCTTTACAATCTGACGTGTTGTTTGGTCCTCCTGTTGAGACAGTTTTAAAGAAAATGGAAGACAAGGCTAAGTCTATGCAGACTGTTAAAGATTTTTGCAGGTCCAGCCTCCAAAGTTTAGTAGAAATTGGCCTACTAAGGGGTGGGCGTATCCTTCTTATGATTCCCAGTCTAGGGGTAGATCTAGGCGTGGTAAGGGCAGAGCTCAGGGCTCTTTCAGGCCTAGAACAGGGAGTTCTCCTGCACAGGCTTGGTGAGGGCAGGGGTCAGTCCTTTCGTAAGCAGACCCAATGACCTACCTTTTCAGCTGCCAGAGCCTGCTCGTCTGGCAGCACCTTTGGGAGGAAGGTTGGCGCTTTTCAAAGAAAATTGGAGTTTAATTACCCAGGACAGATGGGTATTGGATATCATACACCACGGCTACAGGTTTTATTTCCATACCTTGCCTCCTTTCAAAGGCATGCCAGACGTTCCTCCTCAACAAAGAATAGAGGCTCACAAACAGGTTTCTCTGTTGCTCCAACTAGGGGCCATACAGCCGGTTCCTCTGCCAGAAGTGGGCCTAGGATTTTATTCTCGCCTGTTCCTAGTACCAAAGAAGGGGAACACGTGGAGACCAATTTTGGATTTATCTATCCTCAACACTTATCTGGACATTCCCAAGTTCAAAATGTTGGCGTTACAGCAGCTTTTACCTCTGCTGGGCAAAGATCATTGGATGGTAACTTTGGATCTCAAGGAGGCTTACCTTCATGTTCCTATCAGACTAAGTTGCAGAAAGTATCTGCGTTTTCGAGCTGGGACTTCTCACTATCAGTTCTCTGCATTGCCCTTTGGCTTATCTACTGCCCAGAGTGTTCACGAAAGTTCTGGCTCCAGTGATAGCTTTCTTCAGACTAAAAGGAATACAGATCTATCCTTATTTGGACGACTGCCTAATTCTGGCTCAAGGAAGGGAAGAGCTTCTCCATCATTTGGAATATGTGATAGCAGTGCTAAGATGCCTAGGGTATTCTGTGAACGAAATAAAGTCCAGTCTAGTACCCTCTCAAGACATGTGCTTTCTGGGTGTGAGACTGAATACAGCATCCCAGATGGCCTTTTTAACCCCGGACAAACAAAAGAGTCTATCCCTTTACTTCCATCAACTATCTCATCAGTCCGGGCTGACTGCAAAGACAGTCCTTCAAGCCTTAGGGTTCATGGCATCTTGTATTCTGGTGCTTCCCAATGCCAAACTGCATATGAGGAAGCTACAGTGGTATCTCAAAATGTATGGACACAGCACTGCCAGGATCTGGACACTGTCATTCAAATAATACCTTGCATTCAAAAGGAATTTTTGTGGTGGGCTCAGGAATGTCACCTAAACAAGGGACTCTCTGTGACCCGGCCAGAGGCGAGTCAGATTTTAACGACAGATGCCTCAGACAAAGCTTGGGAGCTCATCTAAATGGAAAGTGGATACAAAACAAGTGGCCTGTCAGACTACAACATCTACATATCAACATGAAGGAGATGTTAGCAGTCCAGTTTGCATTAATAGCTTTCAGGAATTACTTCTTCCAGGACAGGTGTTGATTCTAACAGACAACACAACTGTCATGTGGTACATCAACAAGCAAGGGGGAACTCATTCTTATCCTCTATGCAGGCAAGCAATGATTTTGTGGGAGACTGCTCTCAGTTTACAACTCAATCTTCAGGCAAGGTTTCTGCCAGGAGCACAGAACTCCTTAGCAGATGTGTTGAGCAGGCAATTATGGATCCCCACGAGTGGAAATTGGATCCTCATGTGTTTCAGAAATTGACAGTGTCATGGGGAACTCCAGACATAGATCTGTTCGCTTCTCCACTAAACCATCAGCTGCCAAAGTTTTGCACAAAAAGGTTTCATCCCACAGCTTGGAAAGTGGATGCTCTTTCTTTCAATTGGAACAATCTTCATGTGTATGCCTTTCCACCTCTGCCTCTCCTCCTAAAGGTACTTCTAAAGGTCAGACAGGACAAGCCAAGGATGATTTTAATAGCTCCAGATTGGCCTCGACAGCAGTGGTACCCATTACTGAGAAGTCTGGTATGGAAGCCTCCATGGCCTTTGCCTTCGGTTCCACACCTGTTGTCACAGGAGGACAGCCATTTGCTCAATGTCAAACTTCACTCTCTTCACCTGACAGCCTGGCATATTCTGTTTTGAACCATAGAGGGTCTCAACTTCCACAACAAGTTTTGAATGTGATTTTGGAAGCTAGAAGGCCTAGCACAAGGAAAGTGTACGCAGATAAATGGAAGTGATTTTTATTTTGGAGTGCAGCAAAAGATTTTGATGTTTCTGAGCCTAATTTGAGTGTGGCTCTTCAATATCTTACTGAGTTACTAGACAAAGGTTTGTCTTTCTCTTCTATTAAAGTTCATGCTGCAGCAATTTCTGCTCACTATGATTGCGACCCACCATTGTTTTCTCATCCTTTGTTCAAGCAATTTCTTAGAGGGGCAAAGAATATAAGACCCACACGAAGAGCTCCTACTCCTGCTTGGGATCTCAATTTTGTGTTGGAGAAACTCACTCTACAACCTTTTGAGCCTGCAGCTACTGCTGAGTTGAAATATTTATCATGGAAGACTGCTTTTCTGTTGGCCATTACCTCTGCAAGAAGGGTTTCTGAATTACAGGCCCTCATGGCGGTTGAGCCTTTCTTGATTTTCCATAAGGTTAGGGTATCATTACGTACTAATCCTTCCTTTATGCCTAAGGTGGTTTCTAGTGTGGCTTTAAACCAAACTATTCATTTGCCTACTTTTTATGCAAATCCCCAAAATAAAGGGGAAAAGATTTTGCACACTTTAGATGTTCACAGGCAGTTGCGTTATTATTTGGACAGCACTAAAGGGTTCAGGCAGTCTCAGCAGTTGTTTGTTTCTTTTGCTTTGAGTTCTCAGGGCAAGCCTGTGTCAAAACAAACTATTTCTAAGTGGATTGGGTTTTGCATTGCTTTCTGTTATTCCCATCATGGCAAGGAGATTCCAGCTGGGATTAGGCCTCATTCCACTAGGGCTACTGCCACTTCAACAGCTTTTTTGAGGGGAGTGGCAACCAAGGATATTTTGGAGGCAGCTACTTGGAGTTCTGTGCATACTTTCTCTAGGCATTATCACCTGCCACTTTACTCTAAGTCCAGGGCTGGTTTTGCCACTGCTGTTTTGCAGGGCATTTTGGCAGCTCCTGCTTCCTTGTAGTTAGCCATCCTCCCTTACCTCTGCTTTGGGATTCTACCCAAGTGTCAGGACTGCAGCAATGTGAGATGTAGAACATAGTACAGTTTTGTACCTACCATAAATGTAGATGTTCGAAGATCCACATTGCTGCAGTCCAATTTACCCTCCCTCCTTCCCCTCTGTAGTTTGAGGTGGTTGTGTGGGTTGGGTTGTACATTTTGTGTATATTGTATATGTTGTACATATAGTTAGTGCAAGGGTGGTTGGTTGGTTGTTTGCTATCTTTTGGTTTTGACCTTTATTTTTTGGGTCTTCTGACATCTGGGGCAAGAAAAGACTGAGGATATGACGTCGGTCATGCACATTTGTACCCTGACGTCCTGATGTCAGTCAAATGCGCCCTGACCGACGTCAGCCTTATACTTTGATATTCGGGCCGACCGAGGACAGCGGACTACCCTAGTGTCAGGACTGCAGCAATGTGGATCTTCGAACATCTACATTTATGGTAGGTACAAAACTGTACTTTTGATCCTCTTGGACTCTGTTTGCATACTGTATGACTCAGAGGAAATCACTTAACCAAACATTGCTATATGGCTGAGTTAATAATAATAATAATAATAATAAATGGTAATAATCTTAATTGATTCCCAGTGATTAATAATTGTAGAAATAGGAAGACTTTGTAATCTTTGAGTCAGTCTTACCTCAGATATTTCCATATGATAACAGGATCACCACGTTGCAAGAATTAAGGTCCCCACATGTGTCTCAACTATGCATGTTATCTCAAAGGTCACTACCTTGGGATAGTGGGGATATTCTAAGGTACTGCAGCCTTAAATATTCCTCCACAGTTGTTACAATCATTTAATCATACAGAGGATTACAGTTGTAGTCCTTGGAATTATAAGTGGGATCTCTTCTTTAACCCTGCTGATGATGACATTGAAGCTTCATTGGAAATACTACAAAGATAACTACTGTCAATTTTTGACAACATCGACATTGTTAATTTCATCATCAGATAAGTTTTTCTAAAGGATGTAATACAGGTGTTCCATTTTCAATGCATGTTGCAACTAAATGTAGAATAGTTCCTGTCTTTAGTATTTCCATCAACACTCCTACTAGCCAGTCATACTCCATGTTAAAACCAACAAATAGAATGTTAAATTATAAACAACTGGCTGCAAAAGTAGTGTATGCCTCTGACTTGGATGGAGATCATCAATCATCTGTGAAGGACATTAATGAGTGCATCAGAGGAGGTAAATGTGTATGCAGTCAAAATTGCTTTTTTGTATTTAAAGTGTGTTGCTTGCTTTTTTAAGCATCTTTATTTACAATTAATTTAATTTCCTGGTATAATCCTCATTCAGTTTTTTCTCTGTAATCACATCCACAAAATGATTTTTTGGTAAGTATTAGGCAATGAATTCACATTAACATGCAAAGCATTCTAGGAAAGCAGAAACTACTGCTTCAGAATAATACAGCTTTTTAATTGCATTGTGACTTCACTGCTACATTTTCATGTGTTAAGTTTGAGTGTAAGGTGTTCCACCTGCAAGGTTAGTTGACATCTTCTCTTTCAAGGAAGCAAGAAACTCTTGTTGAAGCATTTAGCATAGAAATATAGTGGTTTACACATTAGTTTGGATAAGAAGGCATGTATGATTAGTGTTTACTGATATAAAAGCAGTTCTCAAATCTAGGAAAATGTTTTAATGTGCTTTCTTTATCAGCAAAATAAAATCCAAAAACAACACACTTTTTTTGTATTGAAAATATATAATATGGTATTGTATATGATAAGGGTGTCATACGTCAGAGGTTTGTTATTAATACTTACATAAGTAAGTGAAAAATATACAGGGTTGCCAACTTGGTGATTTTGCCGCTAGATCTGGTGATTTTTTTCAGATCATTTAGCGGGCAAAATTCCGTGCTAGCTCCTAGTGACAAATCTAGCGATTTGTTTGCAAGTCAATAGATAGCCTAAGATCGTCCCTTTTGTGCATAAATATCTAGCAACATATAAACAAGCACTTTCACTTGTGATGTGACACCCTGAATCCATTTGCAAAAATGTGAAAATTAAAAAGAGACTGCACTGTTGTGGTGATCTAACATCAGTGGTTCACGTGGTATTTCCGTTATCAATCTGTCCCTCCCGACCCCAAGGTGAGAACTGCCTAGACAACTGCTTACCAGTAACATCATGTTTGGGTATCATATTTTTACTTTCTCGTCATTAAGATTACACCGTTTAGCAGGTAAAGGGGCTGGCTTCCAGGGTTGCAACTTGGCGATTTTTGCCTCTAGATCTGGTGATTTTTTTCAGATCGTTTAGCTGGCAAAATTTTGTGCTAGCTCCTAGCGACAAATCTAGTGATTTGTTTGTAAGTCACTAGATAGCCTAAGATTGTCCCTTTTGTGCATAAATATCTAGCAACTTGCAAACAAGAACATTCACTTGTGATGTGACACCCTAAATCCATTTGCAAAAATGTGAAAATTAAAAAGAGACTGCACTGTTATGGTGATGAACTAATGTCAGTGGTTCACACAGTATTTTCATTGTCAATCTGTCCCTTTCTGACCCCAAGCTGAGAACTGCCTAGACAGCTGCTTACCAGTAAAGCCATGTTTGGGGATCATATTTTTACTTTCTCCTCATAGAGATTACACCATTTAACAGGTAAAGGGGGTAGCTTCCGTAAAGCTCAAAAGCCTCTGCTTGTTATTATCAGACTGTAGTTGATATAGTGGTATTAATGCTAAAACAGTTGTATAGATGTATTGTCTTGTATTCTTGATATTCATTATTAAATAAATGTGTTTACCTGTTTGAAGTATTTAAAATTGGCAAGGAAGGGTATTCACTTCTTGAATATATTAAAAAAGTAGCATTTTGTAGGAGGCGAGAGTCAGTATGTTTCTGAGGAAAGGTTGTGAGCCAAGACATATCAGTAAATATTTAGGTTAAATGTGCTGTTCTTCATTAAGGCATGTTCTGTTGATTAGTAGGACTGGGCTTCACTGTTGCTAGTGGTGACAGCAGTAAGAAAGCCAGCTTGCCAAAGAAATACTTGTCTGGGTAGTGTTTATGGGTAGGTCTACAGCCTACTTGATGTGTAAAGCAACAGACAGATCCCTGTGTGTAATTGTGCTTCTACTTGTGAGTTTTTTTTAATAAAATTGCATGGTGGAGTGTTGTCATCATAGTCATGGACCTTTCTTGTTGCAAATTAGCAGTTATGAATTCAGTGATTGTACTTCGAAGTTGCCAGTGTGTTGCTTCATTTGGTATGCAGACACCCAAAGCAAACTTCAGGTTTGTTTTTTGTGAGTGCATTTTTTCGTTTGTGGCTTTGCAGTAAAGTATGGTGTCTTGTTGTTTACTGAGGCCCAGGCATTTCAACTCTCCCTGATTCTGACCCAAATTTTAACTCTTTCCCTCTTAATCCCGCCTAAAATTAGCGACCTTTAGAGGAAAGATGGTGAATTATACTTGGTGAATAATGACAAGAATTAGAGTTATACATTTCTTTTACTTCGTAAACTGTATGTTAGTTCACGGTTTCTTGTTCTGTCATTATCTCAAGCTGATAGTACTAATATTTTTAAAAGTGTCCCTGATTATTTCTGGATTGGTCCCTGATTGGTTGAAAGCTGTGCTGATGGCAGTGGAGGAACCTTCAGTTTGTATCCAAAAACCCTTGACATGAGCTGTTTAACAGTGTGTATACTTGTTAAGTCTGGCGCATGACTAGGTTGTTGTGACACAGAGGCACTGGTCATTATTTATTTCCTGTCATGTCATGCCATTATAGTGCAATGTTTTCAGCTGATTAGTATTAGTTTTTTGTAGTGCAGGGGTTAGTGCATCTGTTCAGAGCTGCTTCTCACATTAGCACGTTATTCGTTTTGGGGTTGCTCTAATCTGCTCTTGGTAGTCTGTCACATGTCAACCTCTTAGTACAAGAAATCTAGACAAAGTCTAAAATAATGGGGAGACAGTCACCAAAATAAATAAATAAATAATAGGGACAGATTTTAAATATGGCTCTTATAAACTTTGAAAGTTGCTTCAGTAACAGAATTTGTGTTGGAATGCATTTTCTGAAGGACATGAAGTCTGAAACTCATATGTATGTTATTATTTAGCAAGTTCAATTCTCAGTGATTTGCTTTGTACGCAATCGTAAAATACACCAAACAGAAGAAAACAATAACAACATATTCTATACCTGCTATTCTAAGGTGGCAGGATCTAAACTGCATACCTTGTATGTATATGATTTGATGTCACTGACTGACAGGCTCACTCTTCCCACCAGGCGGTCATGCAGTTGGGCATCAGACTCATCAAAGGTGACTGTCAGATTAAATACTCCAAAACTGCAAAGTATTATTCAATGTCAAGATGGTGAAGGCTGTTAAAACATATATCCAGCGATACCGTGAAGAATGGGAGAAGGACTCTCTTTTCAGAAGTTGGCTAGCACCCATTGAGAGTAATGCAGTTAAAGCATTTTGCTTGTATTGTCAAGTAGAAATCATGGCAAAATACAGTGATCTGAAAACGCATTGTGAAAAAGTTAAGCACATTCAGAAAGCCGAACCGTTTCACAGTACCACCAACTGTAGCCCACATGGCTGCTAATCTGGCTTGAAATGCTGAGGGTGTACTCGCTATGGCCATTGTTGAACACTGTTTGCTACTTGCCATTGACCATTTGGGTGAAGTTGTGAAGAAAGTGTTTGTTGATTCCAGAGCAGCGACTGATTTTAAGTTGCATTGTACGAAGTGCGCGGAAATAATAAAAGAAATCTTGGATCCACATTTTCTGCAGTGCCTAATTGACAATCTTGGAAACAGCAAATACAGTCTGCTCCTTGATGAATCCACAGATACCAGTGTGTCAAAGTATTTGGGTGTTGTGATACATTACTTCAGTGTCTTGAAAGGTTCAATCATATCGACATTTCTTGGTCTGGCTCCCTTGAAAGAAGCTGACACAAGAGGCATTGCAACTGCATTAGTCGAGTTGTTCCAACAATGTGGACTCAAGTTATCTAACTTGATTGGCATTGGCACAGATAATGCGACAGTTATGACTGGAGTGAATAATGGGTCACACAAAATTATGAAACGAGCACAATTTGCCACATTTAGTGCTGGTGCTCTGTGTCTGTCATTCCTTGCAACTGGCAGTTTCACATGCTTCAGCTGAGTCACTACCATGGAATATATAATTTCTTGTCAGAGAAATGTACAACTGGTTTTCAATATCGCCAAACCAAAGAGCAGCATACAGAGAGATTTATCAGGTTATCAGCTGTGGGGTAGAACCACTGAAAATAACCAAGACATGCTACCCATTGGCTATCTATAGAGTCTGCAGTAACCAGGATTCTCAGCCAATGGAGTGAACTGAAACTCCAATTTGAAGTTGCAAAGAAGAACAAATATTGCTATATGGCCGACATGCTATATGAAATGTTCAAGGATGAAAAAAAAATCGGTTGTATCTTAACATATTTTAAATCGATCTTGACTGAAGTGCAAGTCGCAGTCAAAGCATTTGAAGGTGAAAAAACAGATCCAGCTAAGTAGTCTGATATTGCCACTTCATCAGTTTGCTGTAGAGTATTGGTACCAATAGTTCACATAAACATCTTCAAAACTCACATTTCTGATTTCTTGAACTATTCAGCATATCTTGGATACAACTTTGAGAATGGGATTAAACAAGCAAAGGTGAACAAGGACGAAGAAATCCTCTTACGCAATCGGTTCATCGACTTCACAGTTGCGTTGACTAATGAACTGCAGGGACAGGCTGCTAATCAGCATAGAAATTCTGCAGCGAATGGCACTATTCATTGTAGATGAAACTCTAAGAAGCGTCAAGAGCAATGAAATTGTTGAGGTTGCTGAATTGTTGGGATAGTCTCCTGACAAAATAGACAGCATACTTGCTCAATGGAAAAAAATTCAGTTTGTGAAGTGGGTAAACACCTCTGACACCATACTGTTTTGGGCTGAGGTGAACACGTTTCGAGATGCAGCAAACAGTAATCCGTATTCTGACGTGTGTGACTTGGGTATAACAGTATTGTTTTTGCGTCATTCAAATGTCCAAATTGAGTTTTCAGCCAGATGAACATTGTGAAGTCAAAATTACGAAAACGTATGAGCCTACCCACTTTGAATTCAATACTGAGAGTGAGATATGGTCTTAAAACTGTTGGAAAGTCTTGTCACACGTATTCTTTGTCAGACACAGTGACACGTTTGAGTGGGACAAATGCAGCTTATTCTTTAAAAGAAACCACAAAACAGCTCTGAATCCTTTTCACCCGTATCTTCTTCAATGCAGCAGAAAGCAGACACTGTTGATGATTATAAAGATGACGAGGATGAAGAATAGCTGTGGAGAGCTAGTGACATGTAATTTTGTTGACATAAGATTTCTGTATGTTTTCAGTTAAAACTTAAATAACAATCTTATTCAGAAATAATATAGTATGTTTCCAGTGGTGCAAGGTTTGAGTCCCTCAGCCTCCGTTGCCTAACTGTATAACTCTGAACAATTCATGTAACCAGACCCAGCTTCCTGGCTAAGTCTGAAAAAGGTCCATAGAGAACATTGCTCTACCACAGAAAACAAATACAAATAAAATAAAACAAAATAAAATAAAAATGTCCAAGTTTTTTCTTTCTATTTTTGCTCTTCCTGTGTTGCTTCTTTTTTCGGACAGCTCAAAGTTCCTTCATCTATGGAATGTTTCTCATTAATCTGTTGTATTAATTTCTCACAGATTTTTATTTGAAGCATTTGGGTTTCCTCCGGGTGCTTCGGTTTCCTTTCACTTTCTAAAGACATGCAGTAGGTGGACTGGACACACTAAAGTGTGTGTGTGTGTGTGTGTGTGTGTGTGTGTGTGTGTGTGTGTGTGTGTGTGTGTGTGTGTGTGTGTGCATGTGAGTGTATGGTGTGAAAGAACTGCCACAGCAGGGCTAGCCACCTGGCACTGTAAATCTTGGCCCTAGATGATTGTCACTGTTGAAGTGACACCCTGACCCCATGTGCAATAATGGGAAAAAGTGGTTGTGGATGGATGGATTTGGAAATAATGCACTTTATAACTAGTTTACTGTTTGACAGTCCAAGCTGTTGGAATAAAACTGAATTTTAGTTATTTTTAACTTTTAGAATTGAGAGTCAATTTTTTCCCATGGACAGAGCCCCGGACTAATATACAATTCTGTTTGTCCAACCATCTAGCTACTTTTTGAGATGACCAGTTGGCAACAATGGAAATATACTTTATTGTTGCAGCTTTAGAAAGTGAACAGTATTCTTCAATGTATCCACTGTCTGAAAGTAAAATGTATATTTTAGAGAAAGTACTTCATTTCCAAATTTCACTCTTTACCTGTAGATTAATAAGCCAGATAGCAAAGTGGTATGTATATCTGTGAGGTTATCTGGGCTGGCAAAGGTAGGCGGCATCACAGATGTAAGTAAATCTCTTACAGGAAGGGAGACTCTTAACATATTAGACTTGACAAAGTACCCTCCAACAATCATTCTTCTGCTGTGACCAGCAGTGAAGCATGCATTTAAAAAAGCTTGGTGGGCTTTCGATTTATTGTCCTTTGCTCAGTGCTGGTTGGATTTAAGAGTCATTGCTTTTATCCATTCAGTCTAGACATTTTTCTTCACTTTTGTTGAATATGGCCATATTTAGTCATTAAACACAAATGCTTTGCTCTAGATAATAAATTAAAGAAGATGACTATGTGATGCAGAATGATCTTCACTGTGGCAGTCCTGTGGGGAGTGGATAGTCATTTTTGTAGAATACTTAGTGTAAATCATTAAGTATTCTTCTAGTTTTAAATAAGCTAATATCCAGTAATGGGGAATATGTATTTATCAGTGATATACACTGGTTATAGAGAATTGTCACTGTTGAAGTGGCACTGACGCAGTGTGCAGAAATGGGAAAATGGGTTTGTGGGTGGATGAATACATTCCTTCTAGAAGTTTACTGTGAATAAATACAGCATGGAGGCTAGAAGCTCATTCATAGTGCCTCAGTTGTGTATTGAGCATTTTGCCAAACCTGCAGATGTTTCATGGTGTCAGAACTGAGGAAATCTGTCTACACAAGTAAAAAAAAAAAGGTTTGCAAGTGTTAATGCGTTTTGGAAGTGCAGACGTATATTTCTCAGTGGAAAAAAAATTCCAGCTATATCCCTCAGTAATTCTGTCACTTCGGTGAAACTTAGCAGAAATCCAGAAGCATTAGATTCTGGAACTGGGTTTATTATTCACTGTAAGTGGAGAAGCTAAGAAGCCTGAAAAATGCAGTATATCATATTTCTCATGCCACTAGGAAAGAAACATTAAAGCTACTTAGTATTTACGCTTCCTGAAGTGGCAAAAGACAATATCAGCAGTTAGAAAGAGATTCACTGATAATTGTGAGCGTAGAAAGAACTTGCCATTTTATTTATTTGTTTTTTATAAGGACATAAAGCCCTGTAGAAACTATAGATACAGTGTTAGTGAGTTGATGAATCAAGCCAACAACTGTGAATTTGGTAACTTTCATGATTCTGTAATGAGACATAAATGAAAGAAAAATTAGTGATGTAAGAAATGATCAAACAAGGGGCAAGCTGTTGGAAGAGAAGCAAACATGGCCTTATTGAATGCCATGGATGTTGATCTAGTGAAATTATAAGTGCACAGTTAAAATAAATAACTAAGGAAATGGATAGCTGTAGGGGATAAAAATAGAATAATAGGTATTACAAGGCGAGCGAGTCCAGAGACCTTTTGCACCTTGCCAATGCCCATCTGCAGATTGTACCACCATTTTCTAGAAGGGGAATACAGGTTTGTCCATGAATTAATTTGTGGATGCACATTTAGATAACAGCGTTAGTTTTGAAGGATGTTAGGATGGTGTTTACCATGTAGGGATAATTTATTCCTTAGATGGAGTAAATGTTGGGTAATAAATCTATCCCTCCAGTGAGTTTTGTTTACATGATGATGGATATTAAAGTCCTTAGTTCTGGTATTTTTGGTCACTACTGGTCTAGAAGAGATGCAAGAGATCAAGGTGATTTGGGACCCCATTGACACAGAAAGCCATAGATTTCCAAATAGGAGTTTGTAAAAGACTGAGGATAAGGGGTAGGGCTTCAAGCTTTAGATCAGTAATTTTCTTTGAGGGGAACATCTGAGGCCTTTCATACATCTGGATTTATATATCCAAAAAGAAGCATTATACTTCACAATTGGCCTTATCAGAGCTGCATGTAGAGGGACGATACTTTCTTTTCATTTGGATGATATGCTCTTGGGTATTAATTGTGGTAAGAAGGATTTTCCGACTACTGACGCTGCATGATGGTCAAACATGAGGGTATTATTGAACCAGGTACCAAAATCCTGTACTACCCTGTCGGTTTGGAATGGGGCATTGACTATACTATGCATTCTGTGTGTTCTGTATTCTGTTTCTTGTTTATTAAAAAGAAAATCTTTTTTAAATTATGGCATATGACATAAGCAATCTCACATTTATTTAAATGAAAACAAACCATGTTGACACAATTCCAGTTGCAAACATTATACTTTGCAAACCATGTTGACACAATTGTAGTTGCAAACATTATTCATCACTTATAATCTCTACAGTCATCATCAATCAAACATTGCATAGCTCATTCAAATCCTGCATTCTTTTAAACCTCGTTCTTCCTCTGCATGCATTGTTCCCACAATTCCCATTTTTCCAATGTAATTTTCTTCAACCCTTTTCTAAAGATCCCAGTTCCAGTTGTTTTATTTCTTTTACTATAGTCACTGCTTTGCCAGCTCATTACACTCCCAGAAAATATCTTCCCAATTACCTCTTTTTTCCACATCACGCCTCCAACATTTGCAGTCCACCTGAAGAAAAATTCTTTGTAGTCTACTTGGGGTATAAAAATACACATGTAAACACTTCCAAGCAAAGATCCTAAATCTTCTAGACTTTGATGCGTATTTGGGAGACATACATATATCCCACCATTGTTTCTTTGTAAACTGCTTACCCAGTCTCTCTTCCCAATCCTTCCTAACCTCCTCTGATTCTTTATAGTTATCATGCAATAGTTTATATACTGTACTAATTATTCCTTTTTTAATGTCAGCTTCTGTTCTACATTCTACTAAATACTCTACCAGTGTTGGTCTTTCATTTAGGACCACCCTATTTCTTTTTGTTTGCCTATACTCTGATATCAGTTCTTGATAGGGAAGGCAGTCTCTAACCTGCAGTCTAAATGAATTCCTGGAGTCTTCCCCTTCTGTTACATTTCCCTCTCTAGTTATTTGCTCCCAGTACCTAGGTTCCTTTCCTACTTTTCTCCAATAAATTCCAGTCCACTCTTGCCTGTTATCTGTATCCCTAATTGCTCATCCTTGGCATAATCTCCTTTCTCCATTCCCATGTTGGCTTAGTTCTTAGAATGTTTTTATGAATATAACATTCTGTATGATTATTGTTATACTCCTTAAAGGTCTGCATCCAAAACCCCAGTCTCTCCTTCTTTCTTTAGCTTACCTCTATTTCATCATCATCACTTTCTCCTTTGAATTATAGTTTTCTGCTAATGCTATGTATATGAGCCCTTAACTGTGTTGCTCTGAAGTACCCCTTCAGATCGGGTAATCCCAGTCCACCTTGTTCTATTGGAAGAATCAGATTAAACTACTTGACTCTTGCTGTCTTCCCCTCTCAGATAAAAATCCTTCCGCTCTTTGTTAATTGCTATCCATATCTTCTCCTCTGGTTGATAAAAATATGCCTGACCTATGTATAAAAGTAAAAGGACTAAAAACTTTATTAACTGCTTGTTATCTTACTATTGATGTCCATACAACACACCTTCCATTTTCTCAGTTTTTGTATTATCTTTTGTTTAGTCTCTTGCACATATCCTTAGCTGCCACACCTGAATAATTTTTAATCCATACCCCCAAATACTTCATTACATCATGTCCTCATAAATATGGATATTGCTGAACCAATTCATGTGTGAATACATAATTTACCACTATTGCCTTTGTTTTAGCTTCATTAATTATGTATCCTGAAAAGATTTGAAACTGTCTCAAAATGTTCCACAACAATGTGTAGTGTCCCTTTCTGGTTTTGTTATTAAATAATATCTGCAAGTAGAGCCAGCTTTTCTTGACTACCATGCCAATTATATCCTTGATTTTCTGGGTCCCTTATTTTCTTCGCCACTGGTTCTAAATATAATGCAAATAGCAAAGGGGAGAGAAGGCATCCTTGACTTGTTCTGCAGCTTAAGCAGAAATTATCAGAGAGGATCCTACCCACTTTAATGTTTGCTTCTGATCCCTCATATATCCTCCTAATCAACCTTATAATTTTACCTGGGAATGCAAATGCTTCCATTGCCCTGTTCATAAAGTCCCAGCTTACTCTGTCAAATGTTTTCTCTGCATTAAGACCCACCAAAAAACAGTGGTATTTTCTTAAATTCTGCTTCCCTCTGGGTTACCAGTGTTCTGTTAATGTCACATGTTTGCCTCCCTTCCACAAAACCACATTGATCCATATGTGTCAATTTTGACATTGCTTTTGCCATTCTTTTAGTCATTAAAGACACTTAACACTTCATAATCATGGTTTAGTATTGAAATGAGCCTGTATAAAGGTGGATCTGATGGATCTTTACCCTCTTAAGATATTTCAGCTACCACTGCTTTCTTCCAGGATGCTGGTACTTCTCCTCCTAAAATACTGTTAAACAAAACCTTCCATATCTTTATCAATTTTTTCCTTCCTCTTAGCTTCCAAACTTCCACAGGAATACCATCTATTCCTGAGGACTTTCCCGTAGATTGGTTATATATCACCATTTTTATCTCGTCTCCTCCGATCCTGACTGTTAGTAATTGAGCCTCATCTACTCTAACCTTGCCATGTTTAATTCTTCCATAAACATTTCCATTTGTGCCTTTTCTTGATTTCCATAGGTCTGTGCTTTATACAGATGTTCATAGAATTTATGAAATATTTCTAACACTTCTACAGGATCTCTTGTTATCTTCCTTGTTATAGGCTTCCTAATCTTGGCAACAGTCCTTTCTGATGTCTGAATAGCTGTGCTAAGTCTTTGTGCTCTAGATTTATTATCAAAATCAGTTGCTTAACAGCAATCTTTCTAAATTCCTGCATATTATCGAGGTAATCTCTTATTCCGTGTAGCATTCTGCAGTTGCTCCTCCTCTTGCTCTGTGGGATTCCATTTTGCAATATTTTAACATTTGTCAGTCCCTCTAAATAATTCTTGTTACTTCTTAACCATATCTCCCTTTCTTCTATTTCCCCCTATTTTTAAACTCCACTTTAATTTAATCCAACTCCCTAACTATATTTTCAGAAGAAATTTCTATCTGTTGTAATAGCTCTTGAATAATTTCCACTACCCATACCTTAAATTCCTTTCTTTGCAACAGATAGGTGGGAAAGTGCCATTGTCTCATTTTTATTTCATTACCCTGTGTTTTTATTTTAATTATTGGTGCATGATCTGAAATAGTTATTGGGTGTATATCAAGACCTTCAGTTAAATGTACATGCTCCTGTGAAATGTAAATTCTGTCTTGCTTAGCCCAGTTTTTATATCTTGGAGAGTAATATGTAAATTCACTCTGAACTCCTAGTACTGAATTCACATCTTCTGTGCCAAATATTTTCATAACTTTCTTCAAATATCTACCCTTCTTTGTTGTATTTCCCAGTCTGAGCCCCTCAGACATATCTTCAGTGTTGCAGATCAAATTCCAGTCCCCACCTATAAGGTAATATTCCTTGCTGAATGCTGATTATCTGTCCCAGAATTTTCTTAAGTTTCATTATAGCAGTTTTTGGTGGAATATAAAAACGTGCCAGTATAATCCTCCTCCCTTGCCAGTATTCCCTTAGTACTACAAATCTACCATTATTATCTTTTTTATCCTCTTCTATCACTGTTGGAGCGCCTCTTGCAATTAATTTAAGTACTCCTCTTTTCCTTTTCCCCCAGGTATTCTGCCATTATTCTAGCATTAGATCCCTGCGGTCATCCAACATACTTCTAAAGGGCACTAAAGCCAAAAGTAGTTTTGGGGGATTGTCTTTTCTCCAACCAAATATCAAAGACCTGGAACTCCATTCCTCAGCACATACATAACTACATAACATTGCCCACTCCTCCAAATTCAACTGCTCCTCAAAGAACACCTAGCCAACAAGTGGCTCTGCTCCTGCTCTATGCCAGGATGACCATTCATTTCTCAGGATAGTTCCACACTTGCCTTGCTTCTAAGTTTCATCTTTTCCTGTTAGTATAGCCCAAGCCCAATTTTGCTCTTTCCTGTATACGTATTCACATAAAACATGAGACCGTTAATAAAGCAGTACAGATTTCAGTACAGACAGTTAATAAAGCAATACAGACATCTGTACTGCTTTATTAACTGTCTTATGTTTTATGTTTCATTCTTTCCTATATATATATATATATATATATATATATATATATATATATATATTCACATGAAACATGAGGCAGTTAATAAAGCAGTACAGATGTCTGATTTATGACTATATGTCAGTCAGTCTACCCATGTTTTATCTTAGTTCTTATTTACATCAGCTTATATGTTAACTTGCATACTTGTGCTTCAGTTATTTTCCCTATTTTGCTGCTGTACAACAATTATTTGCATATTTTATCTTGTACATGTGACCTGTTATTAGTTATTTTCTATTATTCTACATGTGATTTTAAAAATATTGTATTGGAGCTTTTCTCCCCAGGCCTCCACTGAAAATGGGCCCTTGGCTCAGTCAGACATAAATCTGGTGTGAATAAAGAGGACCTTTTCTTATCCTTGCTGTTGGTGGGTGGTTTCTCTGCAGTTTAAGTCTTGTTTTGCCTGTTGGGTACTGGTCAGTCAGACATTCTCAGTAGATAAATGTAAAATAAATTATAGTAATAGGATTTAGTTTACCTGACCCCATGGTGTAGAGCAATGATGCTCCTAACTGTAACCCAGATGGACTGTGTTTGATTAGTGACACTGGCTTCTGAAGGACGGGGTGGTAGAGGATGAGTCCAAGTGGCTGATGCAAGCTCACTTATTCTCGTAGAAAGAGAGACTACTAGGCCCACAGCTTTAGTTACATCTGGCAGTGGCTATTTGTATTGTCCATCTCTCATTGGCACTGGAGAAAGGTGAAAGTATGTATATAGGAACATGCTTGTCTCCTTTTCCCGAGTTGTGAGCAGTTGTAAGTCAGCAAGCCACCTGTGGGAGGGATGGGTAAGCCGCTCCTTGAGATCTTAAACCGGCCCATTCCCTGCCAAATGATTTTCTCCAGAGGGGGTCATAAATGAGCTGAATAGTTTTCCCAGGCAGGAAGAAATGGGCTATGAGGCCTAACCTCAGGATATCTGCCTATTGCCCCCAGATAAGCAGATTGAGCTGGTTATGTGCAGGTAGAGTAGCCACTCAGCAGCTCCTGCGAGAATGGTAGAGGAGGAAGAAATAATAGGATATGGTTCATCATACTGCTTTTACACTATATTTCCTCTGAGGAACTGCAGTTTGATTTTTTTAATAGTTTATGCATTTGGTATTTCTTAAAAGCATCCCTAAGGAAACTAATATTTTACATGCTATTTTATATATGCATAAGCAGAAAGATTGATTTTTTAGGCCCATATCTCAACATGTAGATCTGCTTGTTTCGGTAAGATTATTAGTCCGTCTAGTCTAGATTTACCTCAGCATCTAGACTGCTTCTTTTTTTCACTAAGATATTTTACTAAAAGTAGTGAATACAGTAACAGAGATAAAACAACTGGAACTGAGCTCCTTAGAAAAGGGTTGGAGCAAACTGCATAGGAAAAAAATTGTGGGAACAATACATACAGGGGAAGAACGATGTTTAAAAGAAGGCGGGACTTAAATGAGCTAGGTAATGTTTGAAAATGATTGGGTAGGTTATAAGTGATGTATAATGTTTGCAACTGGAAGTGTATCAGTATGGTTTGTGATGTAAAATGCTTGCAACTAGGATTGTGTGGTTTGTTTTTATTTATATAAATGTATGATTGCCTGTGTTGTAAGTGATGTTTTAACAAAGATGTTTCTTGTTAAAAAAAAAAAAAAAAAAAGGGGGCAAGAAATAAACAATTTTTGTAATGTTGCTTAGGTTTTATGATATATAGCAATATATGTGAAGTATAAAAATGTTTGTATATGGGAACTTGTTAATACAGTATGGTTGTTGTGTCTTTCGGCTTTTCCCGGTTAGGGGTCGCCACAGCGGAACTCCGGTCCGCTAATGATTGGTAGTTGATTTTTACGTGCCGAGTTACCAGCCCTGACGCACAACCTTCAACGAAGGTACGCCCATTCATGCATGTCTCCATGCAGAAGACACTGTAGCTGAGAATCGAACCGGACAGCGTCTTACTGTGTGGTAACAACGCTACCGCAGCACCACCACCACGGATGTTAATACAGTATGGTTACGCTTATATAAATGTAAATTTGCTTATTTCTCAAGTGATAATTCAATAAAGGTGTTTACGACAAAAAAAAGAAAAGCTATTTTGTCCATGTTGTCAACATTTATTTCAGAGTATAAGACATTGTAGTAACTGCTTTGAAAAGAAAGAGTTTGTTTGATATTCAGCAAGAAAAATTGGTCTTCTCCATTGGTATTATAAATATGCCAGATTAGCTGTTTTGTCCCTTACTACACAAAGTACATTTTAATTAAGATAAAATATGCTACAGAACTTTTCAACTGATTTTATAGTTGGCAGAACTGGCCAGACCTAAATGTTTATAAAAACACTATGTTAGACTTTCCAATGCAGATTAATTAAGTGGACAAATATTGTTCTTACTGTTGGTAAAGCAGTACTCTTCAGCCATATAGTTCTACTGCTGCTCTCAGTGGACAACTGGAAAAAGAGGAATATTGCTCGCTCTTATTCAGACTACTTTGTATAGCACAAACTCCAGTAAAAAATAGAGGGAAATAGCAATGCTTGCTCTTATTCAGATTACTCAAACATAAAGATAAGAAATGGTTAGGCTTTGAGACAACTCATACTGAAAGACATTTCCAATAGTAGTATGAGCAACAGGACTAATGAAAAAGAATTTACAATCATACTTAAATGTTCTACCAATATGTGTAACCCCCATATGAACTTCAGAAGGAGGCAATTCTGGGCACATTACAGATGCAGAGAAGAGCACTCTTGGCTAACATCAAAGACTGAAATAATACTAAATCGGATGTCTGTTTTTGTCTGATTCATTGTGTTATCAGATTTGACTGAATTCAACCTTGTCACCTTTCAGAAGCTTTGGATCCAGAGAGCTGACTTCTCCCCTACCCATAATCCCTTCTATTCCCCCAAATTACCTTAGATCACATTTGCTGCTTGAGGGCTGTGACTTTTTGAGATAAGTGGTCTGTTACCTTTTTCTGGGGTATCTGTTGTGCTGTTTTACTACCTAACCCCTTTCTTCTCCTTTTACCCTATTCCTCGTGTGTGTGTGTGTGTGTGTGTGTGTGTGTGTGTGTGTGTGTGTGTGTGTGTGTGTGTGTGTGTGTGTGTGTGTGCATATATATGTAAAAAAAAATATATATATATTTATATATATAGTAGTAATTCTTTCTTCAGTGACATAATCATGTTTATTTTTTCTCATCCTTTACTATTGTAAGGGTTTCTGCTACTTCTTACTTACCCTGAACTTGTGAGAAGTCTTGTGGTCTATTATCTTTCTTGGTAAGTCAGACAAGGTCACCATGTTCAAGAAGTTTTTAACCTGCAGACATGAGTTACCTTTGCAGGACCCTTACTCCTTATGTATTTATTGTATAGGGATAGCATAACTTCCTTGCAATCTCCTTCTCCAGCTAAACAGATAGGGAAACCAAAGCCATCTAAGAATAAGGAAAAGGAGGACAACCTAAAAGAAAGAGAACTAGAAAAAGAAAATGGAACGATCCAGAAAGCGGTCTCCAGATGCAACAGAAAACTTGGATCTGGCACCAAACCTATCAAAGTGTTTGGATTCAAAAACTATCTATCCATTTTCTGACACCTCCTCCCCATTTCTGACTGGTGCTAGTGAACCATAAGCTCCACTTTCTCTTCCTATAGGAGAGGTGTGCATTTCAACCACCTTTGTTGGCCTTCCATTTCATGAGGAGCTTTACAGAAGCAAATGTCAACAGGGTGAGGCAGAGGTTTTTTTTGGATGCAAATTCAATTGAGTGTTCTCTTGGCACCATCCCATTCAAGTACAACAGATCCATCAGCCTCTCCACTAGTTTCTCCTTTTCTTGTCTGACCTTTGGACCCAAAGCCCATGAATTTGAGCCTTTGCAAAGCATAGTTTTGTCAGATCAGGAAGAGTCTCAAAGCAGAAGCCTCGTGGGCTGAGGCTCAAGAGGCTGGGTCAGCTCTAAAGTTGTTGGATCCATCTTTCTCATTGCCTCAGCAGTCCATAGCTCAGCTCTTTTGTCAGCCTCTGATCCAGGGTAACTTGAAACACAAGGTGTCCCTCTGACCTCCTTCTTGGATTGGAAGAGTGCTTTTTTGGCTCGGATGTTCTTCGTGTTTCACTGTTGCAGTCATTACATTTGGGTAATCTGCTGGCAGGTTGCCCTCAGTCGGCCTGAATAACAAAGTCTTGGGTCCTGCATCGGTTGCTGTCTCCTCTTCCACGACGTCAGGTCGTCAGGGGTATAAAACATGCAGCCAATGCCATTTTATTCAGTCTTTCTTGCCGCACGGTGCCCGAAGCAGAAGCAGTTCGCAAGTGCCGGTCGGCCAACTCCTGAAATTTTCGCATTCGCATGTCAGAACCGAAGTCTTCAACTAAAGCTATGTACCCCATTGGGGAAACTTTTTCTTGCTCTTTACCAATGTCAGTAAAAGTTAATAATTGCATTACTTGTGGGAAGCAAATACCTCATAAGGATTTTCATTTGTACTGTATTCTTTGCCTAGGCCCAGATCATAACGTGCCTTTTGGTCTAAATTTAACCAATGCACTATTAAGCATCGGTATATTTTTGCTTCAAAATATTTTGAATACATATTTAATTACCCTGAAATGTCATTGGTTAGCAATCTGACTACCGGAGTTCATAAAAAACGCAAAGAAAAAGACAGAGACAGACTGTCGAGATCCAAAACCAACGACAGATCTTCTCCTAAGCCAGTCGCCGTTTTGCCGATACTCAGTGAGGTGCTTTCGCAGCCCCTGATACCCGCTACTTTTGAGTCGCAGGCCTCTACTGAGACCCATGCGGAGTCCAGTATGCAGCGAGATTCTCAGAGTATTGAACCCACGGATGTCTCTCCCTTGGATGGGTCCGGAGCCACTGAACAGGCATCGGCTTCTGAGGGTGTTTTCAGGCCTCAACATTTTTATATAAAACCGATGCCAGCTTCAAAAACAAGACCAAAAACATCTAAGTCTAAAAAACTGATGCATGAGCCACGTGCTCAGGCCCCTATGCCTAAAAAGCAGATGATCAAAATGGCTGAGGACTTAATTACCTTGATCAGGGGTCCCCAACCTCCCCCCTGCTAAGAGGCCTAGGCAAGACGCTGACTATGAATCTTCTGATCAGGAATTTTCTATACCACCCTATGAGGATTCAGATGCAGAAGAATCCATCCCATCTGCATCTCTTCCTGAGGATTATTCTTTTGGCAAAACCTTGTATACTTTAAGGAACATTTTCATTGGGAGAGTCAGGACTTTTCTGAATCAAAAAAGAGGCTTAGGGATTTCCTACTTCTTCCTCAGCATAGGCCTTTGGCTATACCTCCTGTATTAGACATTGTTGATGATGTGTTTTCAGAATAAAGCATGGCTCCTGATTCCCTACCTCCGGCACCTAGTAAGCTAGACAGATATTGCAGGGTTCCTGACTCCCACAAGTTTCTATTCAAAAACTCCTGCTGCTGATCCTGAAACTGACTCTAGACTTAAAAGAGGCATACCTGCATATCCCAATAAGGGAATCGTGCAGAAGATACCTCCACTTCAAGGCAGGTTTTATGCATTACCAATTCTCTGCACTGCCCTTTAGCTTATCTACTGCACCCAGGATCTTTACAATATGCCTGGCACCAGTAATTGCATTTTGCAGACAAAGAAGCATACAAATTTATCCTTATCTGGACGACTGTCTCATTCAAGCAGAGAACAAGGACATTCTTCTTCAACATCTGGCATTTGTAAAAAGGCTTCTAACATGCCTAGGGTACACATTAAATGAAAAGAAATCACAACTGGTACCCTCTCAAAAAATTACATTCCTGGGTACAAGCTTGAATACAACTGCCCAGATGGCTTACTTCATGCCAGACAAACAAAGGCAACTGACTACATACTTCAAACAGATGGCAACAAAAACCCAGTAATCTGCAAGACAAATTCTGCAGGCTTTCGGGTTCATGGCATCCTGCATTCTACTAATTCCATATGCAAGACCACATATGAGGAAACTTCAGTGGTACCTAAAAAGTTTATGGAGTCAACATCGTCACAGTCTGGAAACAATGATTACTCTCATTCCCTGCTTACAACAGGAGTTTCTTTGGTGGGCAGAGACATGTCACCAAAACAAGGGACTGTCATTCACTCTACCCCCTGCCACCCAAACCCTAACTACAGACACATCAGACTATGCTTGGGAGGCCCACCTGGAGGGTAGATGCATTCAGGGCATATGGAGCCCAAAACAAATGCATCTGCATATCAACCAGAAAGAGATGCTAGCTGTTCAGAATGTCCTGACAGCCTTCAAGGATTTACTTCATCCAGGACAATTAGTGATAAAGACGGACAACACCACGGTGATGTGGTACATAAACCATCAGGGGGGTACACATTCCTACCCCCTTTGCAGACTAGCCATGGCATTGTGGAACACAGCCTTGACTTACCAAGTACATCTTCAAGCTCAATTCCTGCCAGGAAAACAAAATACTCTGGCAGACGACCTAAGCAGAAATCTTATGGACCCACACGAGTGGAAACTGGATCCACAAATCTTCAGCATGGTAACACAGAAATGGGGGACCCCAGACATAGATCTATTTGCTCTCCCCAAAATGATCAACTGGACAAATTCTGCACAAGGACTTATCACAGACAAGCATGGAAAGTGGATGCCCTATCCTTCAGTTGGAAAAACCTATCAGTCTACGCCTTTCCCAGTCTGCCTCTTCTCTCCAAGGTCTTACTAAAGGTTAGACAGGAAAAAACAAAAATTATCCTAATTGCTCTGGACTGGCCTCGCCAGCACTGGTACCCATTTCTAAGGAATTTGTCTCAACTCCCTCCTTGGTACTTGCCTCAAATATCTCATCTACTGTCTCAGCAGAACAATCAAATTCTGCACACTCAGCTCCAAACTCTGAACTTTGCAGCATGGTTGATCATGTAATTATTCAAACAACACCTCTCAGTAAATCTGTGATGGATGTCATTTTGGAAGCCAGAAGGCCTAGTACTAGAAAATCTTATGCTGATAAATGGAAGAGATTCTGTGCTTGGAACCAAGCACAAGGAACGGACACAGCAAAACCAAATATCCCTCAGATTTTACAACACTTGACTGAGATGCTTGACAAGGGCCTATCTTTTTCTTCAATAAAAATCCATGCCTCTGCCATCTCGGCTCATTACAACACGGAGCCTCCAATCTTAGGTTCATAGGTTCATAGGTTCATACTAGGCTATCTGCCCGAGGGCATTTACAAGCCTAGCCCATAGTTTTGTGGCTTACGCCACCATCTTTTCTTATCCTCTGCTAAAACAGTATCTTAGAGGGGGCAAAAATTTAAGGCCTCCCAGAAGATCACCAACTCCTGCATGGGACCTCAATTTTGTGCTGGAGAAACACCCTGCCTCCTTTTGAACCAACAGCTACTGTGGATATAAAGTTTTTATCTTGGAAAACAGCTTTCCTTTTGGCAATCACTTCAGCAAGAAGGGTTTGAGAACTACAGGCTCTCATGGCTGTGGAGCCTTTTATTACATTTTACCCGGACAGGGTGTCCCTCAGGACCAATCCTTCCTTTATGCCTAAAGTGATATCCAGTGTGGCTCTTAACCAAACTATTCACCTGCCAACATTTTACCCAAATCCGTAGAACAAGGGGGAGCGGATTCTGCATTCATTGGACATATACAGACAACTAAGATTCTACTTAAACAGGACCAAATCTCTAAGAAAGTCTGAGCAACTACTGGTGGCATTTGCTTCAGGATCAGAGGAGAAGGCTATATCAAAGCAGACTATTTCTAAGTGGATAAGCCACTACATTCGTTTCTGCTACTTGCATCATGGTAAACCTGTGCCCAAGGGAATCAGATCACACTCCACCAGGGCTGCCTGTACCTCAGCAGCCTTTCTCAGAGGAGTTCGAACCAAAGACATTCTAGAAGCTGCTACTTGGAGCTCTGTTCATACCTTCACAAAGCATTATCATTTGCCTCTCTTCACTAAATCTAGGGCAGGCTTTGCCACTGCAGTTCTGCAGGGCCTTATAGCCGCTCCTAATGCTATTTAGTTCCATCCGCCCATCCATAGCTTTGGGATTCTACGCAAATGTAATGTCTGCAACAGTGAAACACGAAGAACATAGTACAGGTGTGTACACTTACCATAAATGTAAATCTTCGAGTGTATTCACTGTTGCTGTCCGGGTTACCCATTCGCCATCCCCCTTTTCTATAACTTCTCTTTCCTTCACTATATTCTACAGCCTTTGTGGTGTATTTGCTTTTAGATGAAGATGCTGCTAAATGTGCATTTATATATATTGCTGTTTAGTTTTTTATATATATATATATATATATATATATATATATATATATATATATTTGCTCCCCATTTGGGAGGCACCTGACATCTGGGGCAAGAAAAAATGAATAAAATGGCGTCGGCTGCATGTTTTATACCCTTGATGACCTGACGTCATGGAAGAGGAGACAGCAACTGATGCAGGACCCAAGACTTTGTTATTCAGGCCGACTGAGGGCAACCTCCCAGCAGATTACTCAAATGTAATGACTGCAACAGTGAATACACTTGAACATCTACATTTATGGTAAGTGTACACAACTGTACTATTATGTCCTTGGCATTAGAGGCATTTAAAATGGTTCTCTCCAGATTGAGAGAAGAGGTATCTCTTTCATGTTCTGCTTCATCCCAATCTCCTTTTGATACTGTATCTGAGTCCATATACCCTGATCGATTGGGGCAGTCAGCCTCCTTCATTCTTGGCTGTGCTGTTCGTGTGAGCTCTCAGTCTGATTCCAAACCTTTCCCAGAAACCCTAATGAAGCAGGGTCCTAGGAATCATCATCTTCTTTCTGCTGTTCCTGTTAGGGGTCGCCACAGCAGATCACCTGTTTCCATTTCTTCCTGTCCTCTGCATCTTGCTCTGTCACACCAACCACCTGCATGTCCTCTCTCACCACATCCATAAACCTTATCTTAGGCCTTCCTCTTTTCCTGTTACCTGGTAGCTTCATCCTTAGCATCTTTTTCCCAATATACTCAGCATCCCTCCTCAGCACATGTCCAAACAAATGTAATCGTGCCTCTCTGGCTTTGTCTCCAAACCTTCCAACCTGGGCTGACCCTCTAATATACTTATTCCTAATCCTGTCCACCCTTGTCTCACCCAGTGCAAATCTTAACATCTTTAATTCTGCCACATCCAGCTCAAACTCCTGCCTTTTTGTCAATGCCACTGTCTCCAACCCATATAACATACCTGGTCTCACTACCCTCTTGTAGACCTTCCCTTTCACTCTTACAGGTACTCGTCTGTCACAAATCACTCCTGACACTCTTCTCCACCCACTCCATCCTGCCTGTACTCTCTTCTTCACTTCTCTTGCACACTCACCGTTACTCTGAACTATTTACCCCAAGTATTTAAACTCATCCACCTTCGCCACCTCTACTCCTTGCATCCTCACCATTCCTCTATCCTCCCTCTCATTCACACACATATATTCTGTCTTAGTCCTGCTGACCTTCATTCCTCTTCTCTCTAGAGCATATCTCCATCTCTCCAGGGTCTCCTCCACCTGTTCCCTACTCTCACTACAGATCACAATGTCATCTGCAAACATCATTGTCCATGGGGTCTCCTGTCTGATCTCATCTGTCAACCTGTCCATCACCATTGCAAATAAAGGGCTCAGAGCTGATCCTTGATATAACCCCACCTCCACCTTAAACGCATCCATCACTCCCACTGCAGACCTCACCGCTGTCACACTACCCTCATACATATCCTGTACCACTCTTACATACTTTTCTGACACTCCTGACTTCCTCATACAATACCACAACTCCTCTCTAGGCACCCTGTCATATGCTTTCTCTAGGTCTACAAAAACACAATGCAACTCCTTCCGACATTCTCTGTACTTCTCCATCAACACTCTCAGAGCAAAGATCACATCTGTCGTGCTCTTTCCTGGCATGAAACCATACTGCTGATCACTAATCATCATGTCCCTTCTTAACCTTGCTTCCACTACTCTTTCCCATAACTTCATGCTGTGACTGATCAGTTTTATCCCTCTGTAGTTACTACAGCTCTACACATCACCCTTATTCTTAAAAATCGGTACCAAAACACTTTTTCTCCATTCTTCAGGCATCCTGTCACTTTCCAAGATTTCATTAAACAATCTGGTTAAAAACTCCACTGCCATTTCACCTAAACACCTCCATGCTTCCACAGGTATGTCATCTGGGCCAACAGCCTTTCCATTCTTCATTCTCTTCATAGCTATCCTTACTTCCTTCTTGCTAATCCATTGTACTTCATGATTTACTTATCCCTACATCATCCAACCTTCTCTCCCTCTCATTCTCTTCATTCATCAACCCCTCAAAGTACTCTTTCCATCTCCTCAACACACTCTCCTCGCTTGTGAGTATATTTCCCTCATTATCCTTTATCACCTTTACCTGCTGCACATCTTTCCTAGCTTGGTCCCTCTGTCTAGCCAATCGGTACAGGTCCTTTTCTCCCTCCTTAGTGTCCAACCTTTCATACAACTCTTCATGTGCCTTATCCTTAGCCTTCGCCACTTCTCTCTTTGCCATGCACCTCAACTCCTTATACTCCTGTCTACTTTCCTCATCTCTCTGACAATCCCACTTCTTTGCCAACCTCTTTCTCTGTATACTCTGCTGTACTTCCTCATTCCACCACCATGTCTCCTTGTTGTCCTTCCTCTGTCCAGATGTGATACCAAGCACCTTTCTAGCCATCTCCCTTACTAGCTCTGCTGTAGTTACCCAGCTATTTGGTAACTCTTCACTGCCACCCAGTGCCTGCCTTAACTCATCCGTGAACTCCACCTCACAATTACCCTTTTTCAGTTTCCACCACTTGATCCTTGGTGCTGCCCTCACACTCTTCCTCCTCTTCTTGATAACCAACATCATCCTACAAACCACTATACTATGGTGCCTAACGACACTTTCTCCGGTCACCACTTTACAGTCTCCAATCTCCTTCAAACTGGCCCTCCTACATAAGATATAATCCACCTGTGTGCATCTTCCTCCACTCTTGTATGTCACCCTATGCTCCTCCCTCTTGTTAAAATACGTATTCACCACAGCCATGTCCATCCTTTTCGCAAAATCCAGTACCATCTGACCTTCTGCATTCCTTTGTTTAACACCATACCTACCCATCACTTCCTCATCCCGTCTGTTCCCTTCACCAACATGCCCATTGAAATCTGCTCCAATCACCACTCTCTCAGGAAAAATACTTGTAAAAGGAAACACTTAGACTCCTCTCTGGAGTCATTCACAGAAGAGACAGACTTTGATGAAGGCGAAGGGTCCCCATGATCCTCAATGGATGATGTTACCTTTGTCGACATTTTTGAATCTATGAAACAACAAGTGGGTTGGTCCATCGACACGGAGTCTGTGTTCCTTGAGGATTTTTGGGCAGACTCTTCCACCTCTTGGGTTTTACTGCCCATTGATGATGTTGTCAACCAAGTAGTGCAGCAGGCATGGAAGGATCTTGATGTGGTGAAACCGATATCGCAGAAACCAGACAAAATTTTGGTTGCCCATAAGAACAGGATGCACTGGAGCAATGGTTTCCTAGTAGATGCCATGGTTGTTGTGAAAGCCACTAGAAAGGAACTCTTGGTGGAGAGTATATCTATCTCCTTAACATGGACTCCTGGGCACTGGACAAATTTCGAAAATGGATGTATGCTTCAGCAACTTTTGCATTAGGAACACTGAACTACCTTGTCCATATGAGAAGATTTCAAAGGGATTTGAAAAAGGAACTCACAAAGTCCTTCATGCGTAACCTACTGGCAGACATCCAGAAAACAGTGGAGTCCCAGTTATCTACCCTACAATCTGTCTCTAGTGTATATATGCATCTGCCCTCTAATGCAAGTGATGGTGCAGCCAGAGTATCAGGCACCGGCATCACCATCCACTAGTTTGCCTGTATGCACTCATGCGACTTTGCAGAAGGCTTTAACATGTCCATCATTATCACCCTCTTTGATGGTTCATCTCAGTTCAGACTGACGGTAAAAGAAACATTCACTAGGAGTTAGCAAAGACCCTGCTTGTTTTGTAAATCTGCTTTTCCATCTTGCAAAGGACCTTTTCTAGGAACCAAACAGGGAAAAAGATGTGATTTTGGAAATCCCAGGGTTTTGGCCAAGATGCTCCTGCGAACAAACATCTCACAGCAGATAATGATCCAACTTCAACGGAAGTCACCCTAGAGGCAGAGAGGACTGCAGATTGAAGGGTTTCATGGGCCCTACATTAAGAACCCATATCAGCACTCTTGAAGGGCTATGGGCCCTACATTAAGAACCCATATCAGCACTCTTGAAGGGCTGCCTGATTGACAAACTATCTCCACACCTTTGAGCCTGGCAGGCCATCACACAAGATAAATAGGTGCCAAGGATAACTACCAGAGGCTAATTTATTCCTTGTTTCATCTCTGCAAAAAAATAAAAAGAATTCCTGATGTGCCACCTAGTCAAATGGAATCTGCAGAAGTATAAAAAAGCTGCTACAAAAATGAGTCTTCCAGCAGGTCCACCCAGACCAGTTGGGATCCGGAGTCTATTCCAGGTTGTTTGTAGTTCTGAAGAAAACAGGGGACCCTCAGGCCAGTATTGGACCTAAATCAACTTAACCAGTTCATGAGACAGACAAAGTTCCACATGGTCATGGTTCAGTCCATTCTACGTCTTTTGAGTAATGATGACTGGGTGTGCTCAATAGATCTTTAAGATGTCTAAAATTATATCAAGATAGCAAGGCAGTCCCAGAGATTTGCCAATTTCCAGTTGAGAGTCAAATCAGTTTAAGTTCAGAGCACTGCCTTTTGATCTCACAAGAGCCTCCTGGGTATTCACCAAATGTATGGCAGTGTTAGCAGTGTAGCTCAGGCTGCAGGGGTTCTATGTGGTCCAGTATTTAGATGATTCACTCTTTACTGCACCAGGAATCTATTGGTTTTACACACAGGGACGTCTTGCTTCACCTTGCCCCATAACTAGGGATTACAATAAATCATGCAAAGAGCTAGTTAACTCTGATGCAGCAGCTAGAGTTAATAGGATGCCACCTGGATGCACACTGTCAGATAGCCAAACGTCCATATTCCAGAGTATCTTCCCTGCATCAACCAGTTTACCAGGTTCTCCACCACTCATCCCCTCCTACAAGACTCATTATCATGCTGCTAGACTTAATGGTTTCCCCAGTCACATTGGTTGCCCTTCAAGATATTACATGACTGTCCTTCAGTGGATCCAACAGCATACAAAAAGAAAAGCCAGCGCCAAGGACTCAAGGAAAATATCAATTTATTTCATCTTAGTTCCAGACCAGTTTCGGCAACATGCCTTCCTCAGTGATGAAACATTCATTCCTCATAATCCTTTTATAGCATCCATATCAATCATTATGACATCACTTCCTTAACAAAATAATCACACAAAAAATATATATACAAGAATTTGATATGTTTCTCATAACCTTGTAATGAAATATAATATATCTACATATTTCCTCTTTCTTACTTGAATTTTTACCTTAAAATTCATAATTTGTCATTCAACCCTGGATGAAATAATGCTCCCAATTTAATAATCCATTTTCTTTATTTGTTAAAATGAAATGCCAACCCTGTTTTGATAATCTATTGCCCCTAACCTGATCAATAATAATGAATTTGAAACTAGCTGTTGAATGAATCTGACAGTGTCTATAAAGGGCATTTGTAAGTCTATTGTGACGTATGCCAGTAAGATGTTCTGAAATACGTTGTTTCAACTGTCTAGAGGTCTGCCCTACATAAAAGGCAGAACATTGACAAGTCACCAAATGTACCACCCAATCCTGACTACAATTGCCAAAAAATTTTATATCAAACATTTGGCCAGTATTTTTACTACTAAAAACTGTAGTCTTAAACATATACTTACAGAAACTGCAATGGCCACATGGGTAAGATCCAATAAGTCTATTACTACTAAAAACTGTAGTCTTAAACATATACTTACAGAAACTGCAATGGCCACATGGGTAAGATCCAATAAGTCTATCCCCTGTAATGGTCAGCTGTTGTCTATCTTGATAGCCTGTTGATATCCTTCTATAGTGGGCAAAATGAGATGTTAATGTTTTGCCCCTCCTAAAAGAAAACTGGCAACTGTCTGGCAAACATGCACCCAAGACCTCATTGGCTTTTAATATATTCCACTGTTTATTGATTACATCTTTTAGTAAATTAATATTATTGCCAAATGTCGTAACAAACATTATGGATTCAGATCCTGTCCTTTTTTCTTTATATTTCAACAAATTTGATCTGTTACAGTTGGTAGCCCATATGCTGGTCCAATGTACATCTGGTGTCCTGTATCCCCTATACAAAAATCTGGCCACAAGATCTTGTTGGGCTAACTGGAAATCACTGTCTGAAGAACTTAGAAGAATAATAAGGCTTATGGTCATGGATCTGCAAAATATATTGCAAGGGCTCTATGCTGACAGAGATGATGCCAAGATTTTTTGGAATTGGTTTGGATATGGAAAATGGCTTGCAGGACAAACTAGGGGATCCAGTTGATGGCTGAAACTTGGCTTTTCATCAGCTGAATAAGGAGATGAGATCTCTTAGAACTAATATGTGGCACTTGAAATTGTTCAAGGCATACAAATACAAAGGTATTACACCACGAGGCTTGAGGGTAAGGACCCAGCCCTTGGTGGGGGAAAACCAGATGATTTGCTTATGGAAGAATGAAATAAGGCACAACAAAAGGCATCTATGGCATTTGTTGATGTCCTTACATCATATTATCAAAGAATTATTGAGCAAAATATAAAGGATGTTACTGAGATATGTGAGGGCATGAGGAAATATGAGGGGACCCCACCTTTTGTTGAAGGCTTGGGAAAATTGTCCAAGGACTTGCTTAGTTTTGAAAATGCTCTTAAAGAAAAAAAGTTATGTAAATTTCAAAGAGACATAGATGACTATGAGAGGGGCAGGCCCTTTGAGTCCAAGAGAGGGGTTGGATTTAGCAATACTAACACATTTAGTAGATCTAATACAAGAAAGAAAAGACCACGTTCTATTTTGAAAAAACCTACTCAGGGCCTTAGTACCTCGGGGGAGGAGTCATCTTTGATCGATACAGAGGGGATCTATGTTAATGATTCTCCAGACCTTAAAAAAGTACGAATTCAAGACAGACCTTTAGGGGGAAAACACATAAGGGAGGACGCAAACACCAAGGTGCAAGACTTAGAAAACTTATTACAATCAATGATGAAGTAGAGGCACAATTTTATAACATACATAACATTTCTAGTTATGCATTGTCTGAGGATGAACAAAGATTACTCAATAAAGGACTGGGATTTGTACCCAGCTTTTTTGTAGAAGAAAATGTCTTTGCTTCAGATGTCATTGCGTTTTGCAGAAGACTTAATTTAAAACTGTTTTTGGGACATGAGAGAATGTTGAAAAACCTATTGAATTTCATTTTCACAAATCTACATTCATGCCTCCAGTGAATCGACATGTAGCCATTTTTCAAGAGGCCATTCTTAAGGATCTACATTTCAATTTGAGTACATTCCAAGGTTTTAGACATAATCTTTCTAAGGGGGAGCAACATGCTCTCAAAGGTCTAAACAATAATACTGATATTACAATCCTCCCAGCAGCTAAGGGTTGGGCTGTCGTCATCATGGATGCCAGTTACTACTGGAATGAGGAAAAGGACAATTGTCCAATCCTATGCATTGTATAAGGATGTCGACAGACCCCACCCCAAAATTTAAGGAGGAAAGTGACCTGTTTTTGGAACAGGCGGTGGAAGAGGGTATTATCAGTATACAGGTAAAACATCTTATGGTTAAGGATCCTGCTCAACAATACCTTTACCTGTTGCCCAAAATTCATAAAAATTTAAATCAACCTCCGGGAAGGCCTATTGTTTCAGGGAGGGGGTCTTTAACTGAACCCATTTCAGTCTTCCTGACTCAACATTTACAACCATTATTACCTTATATTAGGGCAAGGTTGAAGGATACTACAGAGTTTTTACAATTTATTTCTGAATCACAGTTGGAACCCAACTGGCTCATGTGCACACTGGATGTTAAATCTCTTTATACTAGTATTCCCCATTGGGTGGGATTACAAGCTTTAGATTATTGGCTGAATAAAGTTAATCTATACCCACCTAGATTCAACACCCTCCTCACTGTTTTGACCGAACATGTTTTGGCAACAACAAGGGACAGCTATGGGGGCTTCATTTACCCCCATATATGCCGACCTCTTTATGGGGTTTATAGAAGATCAGATTATATATGATGAAATGCATAACATTTTTCTTCCTGAACTAGATATTTGGAGGCGTTTCTTGGATGATTGTTGGATGACCTGGAGAGGGGGTGTTGAATACCTGTTGGAATTTTTGGAATATCTAAATGAGAATCGGTGGGGGAATTGAATTCACTGTTACATATCAAAATAGATTAATTTTTTGGATGTTAGGATTTTGCGCCAATTTGATGATACTTTGAGTAGTTCAGTTTATAGGAAGTATCCACAGTCTAGCAACTTAACTTCGGTGGTGGTGCTGCGGTAGCGTTGTCGCCTCACAGTAAGATGTTGTCCTGTTCGATTCTCAGCTAAAGCGTATTCTATGTGGAGACGTGCGTGAATGGGCATATCTTCGTTGAAGGTTGTGCGATGTAAAAATCTGCTGCCAATCATTAGCGGACCGGAGTTCCGCTGTGGCGACCCCTAACCGGGAAAAGCCAAAAGACACAACATCCACAGTATAACAACTTACTTTATGCAACCAGTCTTCATCCCAGGCACACTATCAGTAACATACCAAAATCACAATTCTTAAGGGTAAGAAGAATTTGCTCTTCAGACAGTGATTTCCACTTAGCCCAATAAGATCTTGTGGCCAGGTTTTTCAGTAGGGGATATAGGACACCAGATGTACATCGGGCCAGCTTATGGGCTACCAACTGTGACAGATCAAATTTGTTGAAATATAAAGAAAAAAGGACAGGATCTGAATCCACATTTGGCAATAATATTAATTTACTAAAAGATGTAATCCATAAACATTGGAATATATTAAAAGCCAATGAGGAATTTGGCTCATGTTTGCCAGACAGTTGCCAGCTTTCTTTTAGGAGGGGCAAAACATTAACATCTCATTTTGCCCACTATAAAAGGGATATCAACAGGCTATCAAGATAGACAACAGCTGACCATTACAGGGGATAGACTTATTGAATCTTACCCGTGTGGCCATTGCAGTTTCTGTAAGTATATGTTTAAGACTACAGTTTTTAGTAGTAAAAATACTGGCCGAATGTTTGATATAAAATTTTTTGGCAACTGTAGTCAGGATTGGGTGGTATATTTGGCGACTTGTCAATGTTCTGCCTTTTATGTAGGGCAGACATCTAAACAGTTGAAACAACATATTTCAGAACATCTTAGTGACATACGTCACAATAGACTTACGAATGCCCTTTATAGACACTGTCAGATTCATTCAACAGCTAGTTTCAAATTCATTATTATTGATCAGGTTAGGGGCAATAGATTATCAAAACAAGGTTGGCATTCCATTTTAACAAATAAAGAAAGAAAATGGATTATTAAATTGGGAGCATTATTTCATCCAGGGCTGAATGGCAAATTATGGATTTTAAGGTAAAAATTCAAGTAAGAAAGGGGAAATTTGTAGATATATTATATTTCATTACAAGGTTATGAGATACATATCAAATTCTTGTATATATATTTTTGTGTGATTATTTTGTTAAGGAAGTGATGTCATAATGATTGATATGGATGCTGTAAAAGGATTATGGGAAATGAATGTTTCATCACTGAGGAAGGCATGTTGCCGAAACTGGTCTAAACTAAGATGAAATAAATTGATATTTTCCTTGAGTCCTTGGTGCTGGCTTTTCTTTTTGTATGCTGTTGTATTAATTTTTGCCTTGCACCAGTCGTACTTGCTAGCTCTACTTGGAGGGAGTGTTCTTCAGTGGACCCTGTCTGTCCAGTTGTCCCTGATGTCTCATCTGCTGCATACACAGATTCACCTCACAATAGTTTACAGGAATCACATCAGTTGGTGGTTGACCCCTTCAGTGGCCTGGGTCGACCATTTTCCCCTCCACCTCCAATAGCAACAGTAACCACAGATGCTTTCCTTCTGGGGTGGGGAGGGGTCATTTTGAAAGGAAGACTGTTCAAGGTTGTTGGTCAGTCATGGAGATCACTCTTTACATCAGTGTCTTGGAGATGAGGGCAGTCCTCCTGGAATTGCTGGGCTTCCCTAAGGGTGTGATCTCCATCCAGACAGACAACACAGAGGTAGTCTGGTATATCAGCAACCAGGGAGGAACCCAATTGCATCCACTTAGCTAGAAAGCCATGAGAATGTTGCAGTGAGACTTTCAATGTTCTAGTGGGAAAATTGATCAGATCTGTTCTTCTTCCTCACAAGTGGTCCCTCGATGAGACAGTGGTGATGCAAATTTTCAGTGACGTGGGTCAAACTTGCTGCAGTTATTTTGTTTCATATCTAAACAACAAGTGCAACATTTGGCCCTAATCCTTCCACAGGGTCAATCACTGATGGGAGCTCTAGTCCACATTTGACTTGCAGGTCTCCTTTATGCCTTTTCCTCCTATTCCCTCGATGAGGAAATTTCTTTAGAAAGCCAGAAACTGCAAGGCCAGAGTAATCCTCGTTGCCTTATTTTGGCCCTGCTAAGTTTGGTTTCTCTTTCTCTGGCCTCATCTAGTACACCCACACTTGGTGTTGGTTTATCATCCAAGTCTTCTGAATTATCCTTCCTGACAGCCTCACCGAGATCTGAGAACCCTGAGATTAACCTCATGGTTCCTCCATTTCTAGCTGTAGCCAGAGATGCTAGGCTTTCTGCTTCAGTGGTTCACATTCTATTGGTCTCATTGAAGCCAAATACTAGAAAGGTTTATCTCAGTAAGATAAGATGCATTTTCATATGGGTTTCTTCCAAAGGAATAGACCCTTTTTCAGCCCCTCTACCATCTCTTTTGGACTTCTTATCAGATCTTTTCCTAAAAAGATCTAGCTTCTCAACTATGAAGGGACAGTTAGTGGCTATTTCCAGTTTCCATATTGGGAAGAATCAAACTCTTTATTTCTTACCTAAAGATTTCTAAATCTTTTCTGAAGGGAACTTTCCTTTTGAGGCCCCCTATTACAGATCCAGTTCCTGTGTGGGACAATACTATCTGTAGCTATAGTGGACTTTGTCTGTCTTTGTTTACCAGGAAAGTCCGACTGGGTAACACCCATTTTCAGAGGAGATGTGGGGTGAAAAGCTCTATTTGCTTGCATTGCATACTTAGTTCCAGTTAAACACAGAATAGTTACATTTCTATTTACATTTACACACAAACGGTGGTTACATTTATACATTCTAAGATTTTACAGAGGTGGAAGTTACTAAAGAGAAAGCCCACTTGCACCTTAGTGGATTGTACAGACAGCAGCTATGTATAACAATTGTTTTACCATTTCAGTGAGAGGTTGAGTGTATTCTGTTTTGTATAGGCAGCAGCTATGTATAATAATTGTTTTACCATGTCAGCGAGAGGTTGAGCTTATTCTGTTTAAGGAGAGTATTTGGAGAGTATCATACGGTGAACAGCAAGACTCATTCTTGAGATGAGCATGTGACTTAAATACGTTTCTTGGAAAATCCTTTTTTGGTGGCTGCTACTTCAGCTAGAAGAATTTCAGAAATACAAGTATCATCCTGTGCAAATCTTCATATATGGTCTTCCACAAGGGCAGAGTGTCATTGAGAATGAATCCAAAATTTCTTCCAAAGATGGCATCTGAAGTGAACCTCAATCAGACTGTTGATTTATGAGTATTTTTGCAGAAGTCTTTTAACAAAGGAGAGTATATTCTGCACTTGCTAGATATCCATCAACAAGTTCATAGGTTTATAGATTAGTACTAAGCTAACTGCCCTTGTGAGCCATTTTAAGCCTAGCCAATTATCCCTTGTGAGACTCAAACCCTGCACCTTGTGTTTGTGAGGCAAACACCTTAACCATTAGGCCACCCTCCCTCCCTCACTTTTATTTACAAATTAAAAAGGATATTAGAAAATCTGATCAGCTTTTTATTGCTTTTTCTAAGGTTAAGCTTGGTCAAAGTGTATCAAATGTTACCTTATGTAGCTGGCTTTTTGTCTGTATAATGTTTGTGTACAAAAAACTGGGACTTGTGTTACCTAACAAACCAAAGGCTCATTCGACAAAGGCAATAGCTTCCTTGTCTGCTTTTATGGGCAGAGTTCCTATTGATGAGATTTGCATTGCAGCTGCTTGATATACTTTTCACACTTTTGTGTCTCAGTAAAAGCTGGATGCACAGTTCAGATCCTGTACATGCTTTGGTTCCATCATTCTCTGGAATATCCTCACTTGATACCATCCAGGTGTTCTAGTAGCTTGGAAATCTATTCTAAAGGTTGAATTGGAAAAAAACAAACAACATCGGATATGAAAGTTATGTACTTACCATTACACTAGATCTGTGTTGTCTTGTTTTTATCCAGTTCAATATCCCTTCCTGTGTACCCCAACCTAAATTGTACCTTTTCGCTCCACTTAAATGGTTGGACCTGACTGGGGACCTTGTCCTTGGACAGCCAAGTGATTGCTGATCTGAAGTAGTTAACTTCATTTTATCTGCAACCTGTGGGTATACGGATCCGTATCGGATCCGAGCTGGCAACTTTTTTCTAGCATCTGCTCCAAGCTCCGAGTTCCTCCCCTTACCCATAACACCCTACCATCTCCTATCTTCCCCCAGATCTCGTTTGCCGCGCCAGTAGTGTGCATCATGGTCTCCTTTTCTCTGAGCTAAAAAGGGATAGTAAGTGGAAACTTTTGATATATCTAAGTGTGCTTGTTTAGGATTACCCTTCCTCCCCTTGTAGTAACGCATTGGTCGTTAGTGTAAAAAAAAAAGAAAATAAAAGTTTTTTGTATTAGAATAGTAGTCAGGCCTGTCCTTCCCCTACCTGTGTGTGTGTGTTTTTTTGTTGGGAAGGTAGTACCTTTACCTTGAGTGCAGGACTATGGCTGACCAGCCAAAGCCTGTGTTCAAAAAATGTACAGAGTGTGGCCATAAGCTTTCCCCTGCTGATGGTCACACTGTGTGTGATATGTTTAGGAGTGGCACATTTATCCACCCAGTGTGCTATCTGTTCAGGCTTCAACCCTAGGGCCCTTAGGGATTGTAAGGCCAAGCTAGTTACCAAAGGCCTTCTCCCTGTTGCCATGCTGGATTCTGCCTCAGCCTCGGTCTCTAGTGCACCTCCCCGGAGAGGGACTCAACCTCCCTCTTCGTCTGGCAATGGATCCTCTAAGGACAGATCTTCAGTCAGCGAGTCTGACAAAGATAAAGAAAAAGAGAAGGAAAAGGAAAGACGCAGAGCAGAAAGGGAGAAAAAGAAAGACAGGCATCGCAAGAGATCCCCAGACAGGGAGCTCTTTCTCAGCCCTCCATCCAAGACCATGAGGTCTGTTTCTCCTCGGCTCCAGTCACCGCGTTTCTCACTGGAGCCGTTGGAACACTTGGACCCGAGGCCCTCCACCCCTCTGCGCAGACCAGCCAGATCTGAGTCGGTGGCCTCTTCGAGGTCGACTCGGAGCCTATCGGACATGGATATGGACAGTTGATGCGGAGATTTCTTCAGACCCAAATTCAGATGGGAGTATCCCTCTCCCTCTGGAGGGGCAACATCCATGCCTCTTTTCTGCCCCATCTCTCCTTCCCCGATCCGTGCTTTGGCTTCGGGGCACTTCGGAGTTGGTAGCTCGGCGGCGACGGTTCTTCCAACCTCGACTCCGGCTGTTACCTTGAATTCCTCGGATCCGACTTGTTCGGATCCGAGTGACTCTCGGAGCCGCAGACAGGGAGTCGGACCCGGGGGAATGGATTGTTCGGCTCCGACTCTTTCGGACACAACCCGTTCCCTCAGACCTCAGGCTACCCTGTCTTCAGCTCCGGTCCCTGCTTCAGATCTGTGGAGGACTTCTCCCTCGGCCTTCGAAGTGGTGGAGAGGGTTCTCTCCCAGGGATTGAGACCCCATCCCATTCCCTCAGATACCACCCAGGCCCCCCTGGATTTGGCGATGACTCCCTTCATCCTGTCTCAGGGACAGCCCGTGCCAGAGGATCCCCAGGTCATTTTCCCCGAGAAAACCCCTGCGACTCGCGAATCCCCTTCTGAAAGTCCCACTGAAGAGGGCCACCGCAAGCACAAGTGCAAAAGGAGGCACTTGGACTCCCCCAAGTCCCTCACCACTGATACTGACTTAGATGAAGGAGAAGGTTCCCCCAGGTCACCTCCCGAAGACATCTTCTTCTGAGAAATTATGGAAATCCTCAGCCAGAGGGGAGGTTGGTCAGCCCCAAAACCTTCTGGGGATGAGTCAGTGTTCCTGGAGGCCTTTGGCAAAGGCCCATCTACTTCCGGGGTGTCCCCACCAGCAGACCCCTTGGACCTCATCATCACGAGGGCATGGAAGGAGCCCGACACAGTAGAGCCCATCCCCAAATGTCCTGACAAGGTTTAATCTCCTCCTTCTGATAGACAACCATGGTCGAAAGGAGCCCCAGTTGATGCTATGTTGGTCGCAGCGACCACAAAGAAGGAACTAGCACAGTAGAGTTCCTTAATCCACCCTCCAGACAAGGAGTCCAGGTCAGTGGACAGGTTTGGGAAGCATGTATACTCTTCAGCGACTTTTTCTATCCGTGCACTGAATTATTTGGCACATGTGATTTGACTTCAGCGAGACCTTGTTTCGGAATTCACTGAGTCGCCCCCAGAGTCTTTATCGCCGCAGGACAGACAGCTGTTCCCAGCGAAAATGTCTACTCTGAAGTCAGTCTCAAATACATCTATGCAGCTACTTTCCCATGCCACGGAAGCAGCTAGAGCGGCTGGAACAGGCATAGCCATGAGGCGTCATGCCTGGCTCAGATTGTGTCAGTTCGCGGACCCTTTCAAGGTGTCATTTATCAACGCTCCCTACGACGGCTCTTCCCTCTTTGGGAAGACAGTACGTGACACACTTGTCCAGAGTGAAAAGGACGGGAAGACTTTTTCTGCTGTCGGAGTCCGCTTCTCTAACCTTAAGCAGTCCTCCTCTAGGAATCAAAGAGGGCAGAAGAAGATGTGGTTCCGAAAATATCAGTTTTCCCGGGATTCTCAGGACAGCTATTCCCCCAGAGGCAGAGGGGGACAGGATCGACGCTGACCCAGAGGTAGAGGGGGGGTCCCAGGAATTTCGAATCTAGGGAACCCTTTTCTGATAGACCCGGTCAGCAGCCCTGAGGGGTTGCCTGACTATCCTACTCTGGAGGCAGCCGGGGGACGATTGTCCTTACACCCAGCGGCATGGGAGTCCATTATGACAGATCGCTGGGTTCTTCAGATAATATCCAGAGGTTACTCTATTACTTTCATTGCCCCTCCAGACATTACGGAACACCTCCCGGATGTTCCACCCACTCACAGAGAGGCCACAGCTCCAGAGGTTTCAAAGCTGCTTCTCAAACGAGCCATCGAAAAGGTTCCCCCCATCAGTCCGGATTAGGCGTCTACTCAAGGTTTTTTTTGGTGCCAAAAAAGACGGGGGACCTCAAGCCCATTCTAGACCTGTCAACATTAAACCTGTCTGTAGCAAAACAGAAATTCCGGATGGTCACCCTACAGTCCATTCTACTTTATCTCCGAGAGTGCGACTGGATGTGCTCATTAGACCTTCAGGATGCTTACTACCACATCAAAATCACAGAAGCTCCAGGAGGTTTCTGCGCTTCTGGCTGGGAGCCAGTCACTTTCAGTTCAGGGCCCTACCCTTTGGTCTTACCACAGCCCCCAGGGTGTTCACCAAGGTAATGGCAGTTGTAGCGGCCCACCTGAAGCTTCAGGGTACTCAAGTGTTTCCTTACCTGGACGACTGGCTCTTCGCTGTGCACAACAAGCATCACTTGTGTCTGGCCCGAGATTATTTCATTCGGTTAGCAGACCTACTGGGAATTACAGTCAATGTTCACAAATCCCATTTGCAGCCAGTACAAATTCTAGACTTCATTGGGGCACGGTTAGACACTTTGCAGATGAAGGTATTCCTAACTCCAGACAGGATTCTACATCTCAGGGGCCACATAGCTCAGATAGCAAACTCCCAGTCTTCAAAGGCGAGCGAGGTTCTCCGGGCTGTGGGCTCCATGGCTGCTGCCATATCTATTCTCCTGTATGCACGCCTTCACATGCGGGTTCTTCAATGGACTCTTGGCTGTCCAGTGGTCTTGGCTAGACCTACCCATGGAATTTCCGATCAAGATCAGTCACGTCTGCAAGATATCTCTTCTTTGGTGGTTAACTTCACTGGAGATATCAAAAGGATGCCCATTTGCGTCACCCACCGTCCAAACCACAGTGACCACGGATGCCTCCCAACTCGGGTGGGGGGGACACTGTTTGGGAAGGACAGTCTAAGGCACGTGGTCCCAGACAGAGACCAATTTGTACATAAATATTCTAGAGATGAGGGCAGTGCTTTTAGCGTTGGAAGCCTTCCACATAGTCCTCCCTCTCGGATTGATTGCAATTCAGTCAGACAACATGTCGGTCGTCTGGTATATCAACAAGCGAGGGGAACCAGATCCTACCCTCTATGTCGAGAGGCCATGAGAGTGTGGGAATGGAAGATTTCCACCGGTCGGTGTTTGATAGCAACGCACATCCCAGGGCGCTCCAACATTTTAGCAGACAGATTGAGCTGGGCCATTCTGATGCCTTACAAGTGGTCTCTGAAACAGTCAGTAATGGAGGAGATTTTCCTGGCATGGGGTCAACCTTGCTGTGATCTCTTCGCATCTCCTTCCAATGCGAAGTGCAGCGAGTTCTTTTCTCTGATTCCCTCACCAGGGGAAGTCCCCAGAGATGCTCTAATCCATGTCTGGCCCCCCGGGCTTCTGTATGCTTATCCACCTTTACCTCTCATTCCGAAGTTTCTTCAGAAAGCTTGCCGACTACAGTGCAAAGTGATCCTCATTGTCCAGTTCTGGCCTCATCAGGTTTGGTTCCCATTCCTTTGGTCTCATCTATTAGCTCCCCCGTGGGTTCTGGATCCCTGCCCGGATCTAATTTCCCATCCGTCAGGGACACGTCCACCCGATCTGGGCAGCCTCAAGCTAACAGCTTGGTTGCTCCAGTTCCGTTAATTACCAGGTAAAATCTATTCTAGTGGCCTCTCTTAAAGACTCCACTAGGAAACTATATTGCAGTAAATGGAAGTGCTTTTCCATTTGGGCTTCACAGAGAGAAGTAGATCCCTTTACAGCTCCTGTTCCAGCAGTGTTGGATTTCCTGTCTGGTATCTTTCAGCAAGGAGCTAGTTCCTCCACAGTGAAAGTACAATTGGCAGCCATTTCCAGTTTTCACATTGGTAAAGACAACATGGCCTTAGCCTCCTCTAGGCTGTGTAAGGCTTTTCTTAAAGGCACGTTTCTGCTACAGCCCCATGCCAGGGATTCTATACCCCCTTGGGACCTTACTTTTGTTTTACAGGCATTGGTAGCCCCTCCTTTTGAACCCGCAGCTTCAGTGGACTTAAAATTTTTGTCCTGGAAGACAGCTTTCTTAGTCGCCATCACATCGGCTAGAAGAGTTTCTGAGCTTCAAGTTCTGTCTGTCGTGCCTCCATATTTGGTCTTCCATAAGGATAGGGTTTCCCTCTGTACTAAACCTTCCTTCTTACCTAAAGTGGCATCTGAAGCAAACATAAACCAGTCCATTAATCTGCCTGTTTTCTTTCCCAACTTTCAAAATAAAGGTGAATACAAACTCCATTTGTTGGATGTTCATAGACAACTTCTTTTTTATCTTCATAGAACAAAGTCTTTCCACAAGACTGACCAATTGTTTGTTTCCTTTTCCAAAGCATTTATGGGGAAAGCTATTTCTAAAGTTTCTTTAGCCAGATGGATCACTCTTTACATTTCACATGCTTACAAAGCAAAAGGTTTATCTTCTCCTGGTGTAGTTAAGGCTCACTTTACCAGGTCCATGGCGACTTCTGCTGCTTTTTGGTCCAGGGTACCTTTGGACGATATTTGCACAGCAGCGACATGGGCCAATTCACATACCTTCATTTCCCATTACAAATTGGATCTGATTTCGAGGGGTAGCGCATCCTTTGGCTCTGCGGTGCTCAGGAATATCCTTCCATAAGGGCCTCCCAGGATTGGAGTACCTGGGGACTCTGTCACACAGATTGCAGATAAAATGAAGATAACTACTTCAGATAAAGAAGTTACGTACTCACCATAATGTTCCATCTTAGTAGTTATACTGCATTTTTCTGCAACATTCCCTCCCTCCATCCCCCGGACCTTATCCTGTTTTCAGGTTGGTTATTGGGTTGAGTTGCATATATATTGTTAGTTGCAGCAAACTCGATCTGAGGGAAGATAGGAGCTGGTAGGGAATTATGGGTAAGGGGAGGAGCTCAGAGCTTGGAGCAGATACTAGAAAAAAGTTGCCGGCTCGGATCCGATACGGATCCGTATACCCACAGGTTGCAGAAAAATGAAGTATAACTACTCAGATGGAACGTCATGGTGAGTGCATAATTTATTTTTCCTTGTACTACAGTCATCTCTCCTAGTTCTGTTTGAAGGTAATCCTTTTTATACCTGGTTGCTAGAGCAGGCAAACTCGATCTAAGGTAATTTAGGGGAGCAGAGGGAATTATGGCTAGGGAAAGAGTCAGAGCCTTTGATTCAAAACTTCTGAAAGGCATTGAGGTTGGATCCATTTGGATCACATAACCCAAAGGGTGAACCAGATGAAAACAAGACAACATGGATCTAGCATTATGGTAAGTAAATAACTTTCATTTTCATTAACTTTAATCTGACTTAAGAATGGGGTCCATTCCTATCATGTTATTAGAAACACAAAATACTTGGAGAAATTAAACCAAAAGAAAAAAAAATCAAAAAGATGTAATTAACAAGCAGCACCTTTCTAAATGCTTCATATTCCCAGGTTCCCCTCAACAAAGCATCCAGCGTCAAAGAGCAAAAACAAACAAAAATCCCAGCCTAACAAGTCAAGGTACCAAGAAGAAATGTGTCTATATTACATAATTGAACTTTTAAAAGTTTGAATGTCATATAGTCGACACCATATGATCAAATTTTTAAAAATTTGAAAATATAATAAAAAAAATAAATCAAAGAAAAAACCTACCTGAACAGTTTAAGAAGGGGCAAGCCACCTACACCCCCCGCTTTTTCAGTATACCAACTCCGAGATCACACTACAGTGCAGAAAGGGAAATCTTCCCATTCCGCACTGTATGGAGATCTCCGTTGAAATGTTCAGACTTTTAAAAGTTCGATCATATGGTGTCGACCATATGACGTTCGAACTTTTAAAAGTTCGACAACGTGATATAGACCTGAAGAAATGGCAGGAGGATAATGCTTCCAAACCCAATAAAAGCTTTCCATACCCAAAAAAAAAGATTTTTCTCCTGCTAAAGAATGACTGTGCCAAAACTCAGGGCATCCTGTCCATTCCTCCTGTCCCTCTTCACCTTTCACCTTCCCCTAGGCTTTTGATCAACCCAGCAGCTGCCTGGTCACAAGTAGTCTCAGACAAGTGGTTGCTGCAAATTATTGTCAGTGAACAGAAAATCCTTCTCCTTCAGAGTGATTTCCCCATGTCCTTCAGATCAGACACATCTGGTCTGTCCAGTACTCGTAAGTTGCAAGCAGGGGCTATAGAAACAGTTTCTGCACTAAAAAATGAAAATGATTTTATAACGGAATCTTTTTGGTAGCCAAAAAGGAGCTATCGTGGAAACTGGTGTTAGATATGGTGTACATAAATACCTTTCTGAAAGTACCCATATTCAAAATAGTTACCTTGCGGATGGTCCTACCCCTTCTTCTGGATGTATTTGTCATGGTGACTTTACTTCTAAAGGATGCTTATCATCACATACCAATTACTTCCAACTTTTAGTTGAACCTGCTAATGTCCCATCTCACATCCTCACAAAGAATTGTCTTCCTGAGGTGTATAATGGGCACAGAGAAAAGTATGACATAGCCCTGACTATTCAGAACAATTTCAGGGATTTCTGTCTTCAAGAAGCTGCTTCCACAAGAGAGTTTCTCAAAATTATAGGCCTCATGGCATCAATACTCCTCATGACACCACTGACCACACTCTACATGAGATTTGTTGGTACTTAAAGGATTGTTGGTTGCAGCACCTACTTCCCTTGGAGTTCCAGATACCAGTGCTGGATTTTGCAAAATGAGTTTCAATTGTGGTGGAATCAGATGTTTCCCATTTCAGACAACAGACTCATCAGATTTTGCATGGGGAACAGTGTCCAGGGGAGTTCTAGTGCAAGGTGAATGGTGCCCTTGGATGCTACAAAGCACATAAATGTTAACTGTGCATCAGATCCTAAATGTTCTTCAGCATTATAGGTTCATAGGTTCATACTAGGCTATCTGCCCTAGGGCATTTATAAGCCTAGTCAGAGTGAGTTTGGCTTTCGCCACCCATTTTAAATGAATTTTGCTATGCCCTTTTTCGAGGTTAGTATACTGTGCCTCTGTCTAACAGTGACACAGAAGTGATACCCGGGGTAAACCTACGATCTCCCATCCACTTATCAAGATTCCTCTCGAAGAGAGTCAATGAGGGACTCTGCCTAACCTGGACTGGGATTTTATTCCAGAGTGAAGGGAGCCTCTGGGTTATGAATCTGTCCCTCCAGCATGTCCTATTTATTTCAGTGCTGAGGTTCAAGTCTCTCGAGCGCGTAGCTCGATGGGATTTGGATTTTCTGAGGTGCAGCATGTCCATTAATTCTGGGTTGGATATGGCTTTATACGTCAGGCACAGATCGCCTCTGAGCAGGCGGTATGCCACTGAGTAGAGCTGGAGTTTCTTTAACCGGGCAGCATATAGCATCTGTTTGAGCCCTTTGATCCTCTTGGTGAGGTACTTTTGGGGTCTTTCCAGTTGCTGCAGATGTCTGGTAAGGTACAGCCCAAAAGGGGCATTGTACTCAATTATGGGCCTGATGAGAGTAAAGAGGCACGATGACCTCCCCTGATCTAGATGTGAATCCCTTCATGATTAGGTGGGCTATATAAAATGTTTTTCTAACCACTTTGGCCACGTGGTTGTCAAATGAGAGATTGCTATCAACTTGGGTCCCCAGGTCCCTAATTGCTTCTTCTGTACTTAATGGATTACCACCTATGTGGTAATTTGTGGGCACTTTGTTTTTGCCAAAGGGGATGACTATACACTTTTTGGCGTTTAACTTGAGGCCATAGCTCTGGCACCAGTTGTCTGTTTCTATGAGGCCCTTTTGGAGGATGCTTGTGTCGGCTGGAGAGTCGATTATGGCACCCAGTTTGCAGTCATCTGCGAACTTGGTCAGCCACAGTCCTTCCATGTTGGCCTGTATCTCCGAGAAATATATACCGAACAAGAGAGGTCCCAGGACTGAGCCTTGTGGGACGCCACTTGTAACTGGTTTGGAGTCTGACATGGCTCCAACAATTCTAACCATGTGGGTTCTGTCCTTGAGCCAGTTTGCAACCCATCTAGTGACATAGGGGTTTATATTTAAGCTGGTGAGCTTATCTATAATGCCCGAGTGGGGTATTGTATCGAAGGCTATTGCTAGTTCCAGGTAGGCTGTGTGGACGACCTTCCCCTCGTCAATGGCCTTGGTGACTGTTTCAAAGAAATCAACCAGGTTTAAGAGGCAGGATCTGCCCTTAACAAAGCCGAACTGGGTAGGATCCAGTGTCTGTAGGTCCCCAATATCTTTATTTATGAGGTCCATGATGATCCTTTCCATAGCTTTGCAGACCAAGCTAGTCAGGCTTATGGGGCGATAGTTTCCAGGATCCGTTGAGGCACCACCTTTGTGGAGAGGGACAACTGTTGCTGTACGCCACTCTTTGGGTACATATCCTGTAGTAAGGCTGAGATTAAACAGTAGTTTTATGTTTTGGTTTAGCTCTTCTTGGAGTTCATGTAGGACGCAGCCCGGGACACCGTCTGGTCCCATTGATGCTGTGTTTTTTGCTTTGGAGAGGGCAGCTCTTACCTGAGCATCTGAGATGTCAGGGGGGGCAGCACTCTGCTGGGATAGATATTTGCCCTTTTGGTGGGGAGGGGGGGAGAAGTTTGCGCTGAACCTGTCAGCTAGGATGTTGGCAATGTCTGTGGGTTCGTTGTATTTTTTGTCATTTTGGACTAATTCTGAGCATATCTGGGAGTTCCCACCCAGGTTCCTAACATAACTAAAGAAAACCTTGTGATTATCCTTAGTGTCCTGTGCAATTTTTCTCTCGAAGCTGGCCTTAGACGATTTTATGAGTGCCCGTAGTTATTTTGCTAATACTGATCATGTAGTAGCTTCCTCCTTCTATTGTATAGTTTGTTTATGGCTGGGGTCCACCAGACAGGACGTCTGCCTTTGGAGGATTGGGTCTTGGTTTTATTTGGGATTGCATGATCCATGCATTCCTGAAGGTGTTCATAGAATGCATTTATAAAGGATTCTGCGGTCTGGGACGTATTTTCCACAGGCCCGGGGGCTTTGAAGGATTCCTCCTCGGTTTTGAGGAGTGTGAAATTTGCTTTGGAGAAGTTTTTCACTGTGGTTTTCAGGGCAGGGGGTGGAGTCGGGATGTGAATATCCAGAGAGATTAATTTATGGTCTGATCTTACCAGTGAGGGATACACTTCTGGTCTGGAGCATAGAGTCCCCATGTTGGTGATGATCAGGTCCAGTATGTTTTCCCCTCTTGTGGGAGTGGTAACAAGTTGTTCCATAGCATTTGAGTTTATAAATTCTAGGAACCTTTGAGCTAGGGTGTTGGAGCTAGAGTAATGCTCCCAGTCTATGTGTGGGTAGTTGAAGTCGCCCAATATAATGGTGTTTGGAGAGACCTTCATATTTTCCAGTATTCTCAGGAAGGCCGAGTGGGGTTCCTGGGTTTGGGAGGGTGGTCTGTAGCAGGCTATAAACTGGAAGGCAGTTTCACCCACTGTTAGTTGCACATGGATAGTCTCTAATGCTTTGTGCTGTGCCACCAACCTGGAGGTATGGGTATCTCTGATGAATATTGATACTCCCCCTCCTTTTGTGGTTCGGTCCAAGTTTTGGGGCCGAAAAGCATGGTATGAGGTATAACCTGGTAGTGTTGGGGTGCTCTCGGGAGCCTTGAACCAGGTTTCTGTTACTGCACAGATATCGATGTTCTCCATGCTAAGGAGAGTTTCGAGTGCATGCATCTTGAGGTTTAGACTTCTGGCGTTGAGTAGCATTACTCTTAGTTTCTTATCCCTTGTGATACCTATGGAGGTGGGTTTGTCTTTTTAGCCTTGCCTAAAAAAGGCACTATGGGGTAGCAAGAGCCTTTGCCAATATCTGAAAGCCCAGGGGGTGACAGGTGCAAGCCGTCCCTAGGGAAACATCGTGGCTTGTCGAACATGTCATCCCAGGCTGACAGGCATTGGATCCCCTTTGAATGACACCAATACTTAAGCCAATTGGTGAAATTGATCATCTTGTCTTCATATCGTGGCATAATTCTTGGTGAGGGTAAGATGCTACTCAAGGTCAGGGTCATACCAGCCTGGGCTACATGCTCAAAGAGCTCCTCTATGTCTCTTTTCATGTAGTCCAGGGAGGTACGTCTCAGGTCATTCATACCAGCGTGGACAATGACTGAGTCATATTTGTACTTGCCTTGGAGTGACCTGAGTGCTTGTGTTATGTGGCGGATCCTAGCGCCCGACAGGCAGCTCACCGAGACCTTTTCCTTGTTCAGCCCGATGAGCGGGACGTCAGTGTGCCTGGCAATAGAGTCACCTATTACAAGTGTATCAGGTGTGTTGTTTAGCCTTAAGGGCTGTAACTGTTCAGCACACTGGCTTGTGAGCTATGTGTTGCATGTGTTTTGTTTTGGGGTAGCGGTTGCTTGGGTGTGTGCTTTGGAGGTCTTTGCTGCTTAGGCAGATTTTTATTTAGAGCCTCCGAGTATGTTTTTGTGTGTTTATGTGTTTGGTTTGCTGTCGTGGTAGGTCTATGTGAGACTGGAATTGTAATGAGTGTGGTTTCCTTCTCCTGACTGGTTTCGCCAGTACTGAGTTGAGAGAGCTTTGCCTCCAGTATGGCTATATGGTTGCATCTCTCACATTGTGTTGGAATTTGTTGGGAGGAGGAGAGGGTTGTCTGTGTACATGAGGCAGTTGTAACATTGCCTCAAGATTCCCAGATTCACCAGCTGGACCGGAGAGGAGATTGACAACTGACCTTTGGACATGCTAGAATAGTATTGGGAATTTCTTTATAATTGAAAAAAAGGGCCAATGGGGAACAAGGTACTCAAGGGGAGTTTGTGACGGTGTAGTGCTTTTAATTTTTTAGTGCTGACTTATATAATTGCTTTAGTGAGCAATGTGTTACAGGTAACTTAAATGCAAAAACGACAAACAGTAACTTTCTTTCAAGTGAAACAAGGAAATAAGTATAGTAAGCAATGCAGATATCACTAGGGATCCACAGAAGTGCTGAAAAGCTCGATTTAGGTGGAATTAGTGTTTCAGGGAAATAACAAGCAAACAAACAAAGCTAGATTCAGCAGGCCTGGATCTAGTCTATGCTACAGCAAACAAGGTGTACCAATTTCAATAAGAAACAGTTCAAATATGCAGGCACTATAAGCCTTTAACCAGAAATTCCCAGCTCAGAAGAAGGGCAGAGTCCAGCCTCTCCTCCCACAAGAGTGCAGACCACGAACCTTCTTAAAGTAAAATAACTGGCCTGAAGCCCAAGTGCTTAAACCAGAACTAATACACTTTTAGAATAACAGACACTGAGCCCTCAATCAGCAGTTCCCAACTTAGAAGGATGTAAGCTACCTGTCCTGCCACCACAGTGCAGGCCACAAACATTCCTAATGTAAAACAACTGGTCTTAAGCCCAAGTGCTTAATCCAAAAGACTTAGAATGGTAGCTACACTTTAATCAAGTTACTACCAAGCAGTAATAAATACAATTGAATACTTTAAAGAATGCCTGGATTAGTGCTCAAGTTATACAAACAAAGCTCGATTCAGGAGGCCTGGATCTAGTCTATGCTATAGCAAACAAGGTGTACCAATTTCAGTAAGAAGCAGTTTAAATATGCAGGCACTATAAGCCTTTAACCAGAAATTCCCAGCTCAGAAGGGCAGAGTCCAGCCTCTCCTCCCACAAGAGTGCAGACCACGAACCCTTTTAATGTAAAATAACTGGCCTGAAGCCCAAGTGCTTAAACCAGAATTAATACACTTTTAGAATAACAGACACTGAGCCCTCAATCAGCAGTTCCCAACTTAGAAGGATGTAAGCTACCTGTTCTGCCACTACAGTGCAGACCACAAACCTTCTTAATGTAAAACAACTGGTCTGAAGCCCAAGTGCTTAAACTAAAAGGCTTAGAATGAGTTACAGCAAGCAGTAATAAATACAATTGAGTACTTTTAAGATGACGCAAAAGCAAAATAAAGTAGGAAGAAACACAAATACAGTAAAAGCAGATACATTTTTTTTTTTTTTTGAGTGAGCAAATGAGATGGGACCAGGAGTTACAGGACAGAAACAAATGCAAATGCAGGCCTTCAACTCAGAAAGTTGAAAGAGATGGAAGACCGCCCAAACGGCCAATAACTACAAACTCTGGGCCAGAACCACTCCTTATGTGGTAGACAGGCTACCTAGTGCTTACCACCCCCACCGACAAGCTAGAAGGTCTCCAAGTCCTCTTTTGTTGGTCACAGACAACACCATAGTCATGTGCTACCTGAGCAAAATGGGTTAAAACGTCATACCCTTTTTTCTGGTTGGCACTGATGGCCTGGGAGCTAGCTTTACAGCATTCTCTGACACGTCAGGCTTCATACATCCTGTCAGCGTAAAACATAGTGGCAGAAAGACTAAGCAGATCCTGGATGGACCCTCACGAGTGAAAAATCAGGACAGAGGTCTTCCAAGAGTCTGTCAAAATGAGGGGAACACCTCAAAAGTATCTGTTTGCCTCCTTTTCAGCTACTCAATGATGGCTTATTTTATGCATCTCTCTCTAGGTGCATCTTGTAGTCATCTCAGCCTGTCTGCCCATGGATCCCACTCTTTCTTCTCTTTTTGTGGTTAATCAGTTTATGAAAGGAGTGTTGCACTTGAGACCCTCTCAGAAGCACATTCCTCATCCTCCTTGCAATCTCAACTTTGTTCTTGAAAATTTTACCTTATCTTCTTTTGAACCTGCCTTTGTCTGATTTGAAGTTCATCATTTAGAGAAATGTTTGGCTTATTACTCTGACCTCTGCAAAGCGTCTCTCTGAGCTGTATGCTGTCATGGTGGGGGCCAACCTTATCTGATTTTCCACAAGAATAAGGTTGTTTTATGCACTAATCCTTCTTTCATGGTAAACGTTTTCAAATTTACCCTGAATCTAGCCATCAGTCTCTCAGTATTCTTTCCAAAACCTGGAAACAATAGCGGCAAGATTCTGCATACCTTGGATATGCACAGGAAGCTCAGATATTATCTTGACAAAACTAACCCCTTCAAGAAAGTTAACTAGCTGTTTATTTCCTATTTTGGTACTAAGAAGGGACAACCTGTCTGTAAGCAAAGTATTGCTTATTGGTTGTCATGTGCTGTTGTTTTTTTGTATTCCCACCATGGTACAACTATTTCAGGCAAAGTTAAAGCACATTCTACCAGGACCGTATCCTTTTCAATAGCATACTGGAAAGGGATAGACTCTAGAAGTATTCTAGAGGCAGCAACTTGGCTCTCTAGTCATACCTTCACAAAACACTACAAATTGGATTCCTTCTCTAGATCCAGAACAAGCTTTCTTAAGACCATTCTGCAAGGGCTCCTCTACCCTTATCCTTTCACCTCCCAGGTAGTGCTTTGGGAAATTACCCATAGGCTACTGCAGCAGTGAGAATGAAGAACATAGTACAGTTGTGGAAGTCCTACTTACCCATAACAGTAGATGTTTAAATTTCTTCACTGTTGCAGTAGCTGCACCCACACACAATTCCCTTTTTTAGTTAGTTGGGGTGGGTAGATACATCCTTTTTTACGGTCGTTATTGTTGTCCCTTGGTTGATTTTTATAGTGATTTTTGACATTTGTTTGTTGTCTCAGGATGAATCTTCCTTTATTTCTCTGCGCAGTAAAATTCTGAAGATTTTCCTTTATCTGGTTCTGATGTACTTCCTCCAAAAAAGGTGCAGCCTATCTGCAGCCAGAGTGAATAAAAGGGAGGGGAATTGGGGCTTTGACAAGCTGTTTGGGTGCTGCATCCTTGGCAGAACACTACCCATAGGCTACTGCAGCAGTGAAGACATTTGAATATGTACTTTTTTAAAATGCGTTTATTAAATTATCTTGTTAAGGCATAGGCAAACATACAATAACAGAAATGAAAACAAGCCATATTAACATATTTTTCCATTTACATACGTTATACATCACATATCTTTTCTTTACTTGTAACTGTCATCAGTCTAACATTACATAAATTACTGAATTCGTACCTTCCATTAAGCCTCACTTCTCATCATCCTGAACATTATTCTGAATGTATTTTTCCACAATTTACATTTATTTCTATGCAATTTGATCCTTGCCTTTTCTAAAGACTCTCTTCTAGGTCTTGTATCTCTTTTATAATATTCAATACTTCAAATACATTTGGTTTATACTTTGATTTTCATTTTGTATTAATTGCATTTTAGCAGCCAACATAATTAAACTTAATAAGGTCTTATTGTGTCTACGCAGTTCATATCTTGTGTTCAAGCTGAAAAGAATCATTTCCTTAGTTACAAGTATTTGTTTACTCAGTGTTTCTGACAGAGTACTCTGTGGTGAATTTTTAAAATCTACCAGCTCTTTAAACAACCAATACATATGTTCCCATTTACCTCATTCTTCCCCATTACACCTCCAGCATTTGCCATCTACATGAGGAAATCTTCTTTGAAACAAATACCCATGCAAACATTTCCAAGCAAAGATCCTAAACCTACTGGACTTTGTTGCACAGTTGAAAGCCATACATATGTCCTTCCATTGTTCTGTTGTAAATTGCTTTTCCAGTCTCTCTTCCCAATTTTTCTAACCTCCTCTGATTGATTCTTATAGTTATTATGCAGTATTTTGTATGCCCTACTAATTATCCCTTTTTGAACAGCAAACTTGTTGTAGATTCAATTAACCCCCCTCCTGAACAGGTCTTTCATTTAAGATTCCTGTATCTATCTGTTTTTGTTTGCCTCTAATCTGATTTCAATCCATGGTAGAGAAGGCAATGTGTAGCATGCAGTCCATATGTCTTCCTGGCCTCATCCCATTCCTTTGCCAGTTTTTTCCAGTAAATCCCAGCCCCCTCTTGCCTATTTTCTGTACCCCTAGTTGCAGTCACCCTCTATTGGCAAACTCTCCTTCCTCCATTCTCCTGTTGGCTTAGTCCTTAGAAAACTTTCTGCTATTTTATGAATATAATATTCTGTATGGTGGTTGTTCTTAAGGATCTGCATCCAGAATCCATCTTTCTCTCTATTTCTTCAGGCTTCCACCCTGTTTCATCATCATCCCTTTTCATTTTAAATTATAACCTTCTACTTGTGTTATGTATATGAATTTTAACTGTGTAGCTCTAAAATATCCCTTCAAATCAGGTACTCCTAAACCACCTTGTTTTATGGGAAGGATTAGCTTATTCCACTTAACTCTTGCCATCCTCCCCTCCCAGATAAATTTCTTTTCGGGTCTTTATTAATTATTGCCCACAACTTCACCTCTGGTTAATAAAAATATGCCTAACCTTTTTATAAAACTAAAGTGATTAACAAAATTTTCACGACTTGTATCTTCTTCTTTCGGCTGCTCCCGTTAGGGGTCGCCACAGCAGATCAACTGTTTCCATTTCTTTCTGTCCTCTGCATCTTGCTCTGTCACACCAACCGCCTGCATGTCCTCTCTCACTATTTTAATCCATATACAAGAGCTTCCAGCTTCTCAGTTTTTGTATTATGTTTTGTTTAGTCTCTTCCCACATATCCTTAGCTACCATAACAGAAGACTTTTTAATCCATTCTCCTAAATACTTCATCTTATCTTACCCCCCATGTATATATAGCTATTGTATGTGGGTACATAATTTATGGCTCTAGTCTTTGTTTATCTTCATTAATTTTGTATCCCAAAAAGATTTGAAACGTTCTCAAAATATTCCAGAACACTGAGATATCCCTTCTGGATTTATCAGGCACAAAATAATATCAACAAATAAAGCCAACTTTTCTTGATTAATATGCCAATTATATCCTTGCATTTCCAAGTCCCTTATTTTCTTTGCCAGTGGCTCTAAATATAAAGCAAATACAAAAAGGGAAAATCCAGTGTTCAAACACAACTTATCAGAGAGAAACACTCCCACTATAATTCTTACCTCAAATCCTTCATATATCCTTAGTTAACCTTATTGTTATATCAGAGAATGAAAATGCTTCCATTGCCCTACTCATAAAATCCAGAATTACTCTATCAAATCTTTTCTATGCATCAAGTCCCACTAACAACAGCGTCAATTTCTGATCATCACTATTCTATTAGAGTTGTCAAATGTTTGCCTCCCCTCCACACAACCACATTAATCCATATCTAGCAGTTTTGGTTACACCTTTTGTCATTCTTTCAGCTGGTATAGACATAAACACTTTATAATCATAGTTTAAAATTGAAATGTGTCTATATGAAGCTATGTCTCGAACATGTTCTGGTGTGGGTAAGTAGAATTCACAAACTGTACTTTCTTCATCAAGTAGTTTAAGGAAGGGCAGTAATGATGCAGATAACTTTATTGCTAGTTATAGTGGTTAAGATGGCACCTGAAACCTGATCCTACCATATTTTCAGAGAAAACTGCTTGCCTCGTATGTCTTTTGCAAGGTGTCCCCTGCAGCACTTGGAGCTGATCCTGTGTTGATTGTTGGTGTGGTGACTTAATTGTTTCTGCTTCTTTACTGCTTGTTGATTTCTCCAAAACTGTGGTTCGGGTTATTCAGATACTATATGTTAGTAGGGTAGTCACTTGTTATTACTACTGAATGTTTTGTAGTTGGAGCAGACGTGATAATCAAGTGCGTAGCGCTGGGGCATTTGGAGATTTGACATCAAATATTTCAGGTATATCCTGATTCCACTATAGATTCCAGAGTCATTGCACAGGAATAGTTTACTTTGCTTTGCCACAAAAGATTATACAGGCTTCAACAACTCACAGAACATGTACCTTAGGGACTCCTTCTGCAAAAAATAAAAAAAATAAGGAAGAGGCTTCCTTCTGTCACTCTTTCATCTTCAGGATTAGAGGAGTATGAATACCTTGTATACTCACACCAGATTATTCCACCTCACATTGATCTGGATACCAGTTTTGGGAATGAGTATTCCTTATGTGACTTTCCTCCAGAAGATGCTTCATTTGGAAAGATTCAAAATCTTATAAAATCCTGTTTTAAATGGACCACCAAGAACATTTGCCACAAAAAAGCTTTTTATGCCCAAACCACTCACCTTAGCTTCTGGAATCCTTTTATTTTTTATTTATTCTTTTTATTTATCATTTGTTACTTGGGTAGTAGCTGTTCCATGGACCCTGTAAAAGAACAAACTGCTATCATCCTACTCAAAATGACGTACTTGCCCATGAAAATAGTGGCTTTAAATACCCTGTCAGACAGTACAGAAAGAGGCATCCTGCATAGATTTGAGAAAAAGGTCTGTACTTATATTTCCATAGGTATTGTGGCTATTAACTACCAGACCAGTCTGATACAGTATTGGAGTGTGAGCTTGAAATAAATGTCTTGCTGATGTTTATATATGTCAGAATTATTACAACAACTAATAGAGGGAACTGATATCATTAAATTTGACAGTAATAAGAGTCTGTACCGACTTCATAGCTACTGCCTATAATACTCTTGTGTGCAAGCATCCATGGATAGAAACATGTGCTTCTCTGTCCAAGAGTTTCTTTTTGCCTCCCTTTCTCAAAAGGTCTTTGAGGAACTAGAGTGAAGGATGTGGAAAATGCACAGCAGATGTTGTACTTACAAATTCAAAAGCATTGTAGACTTTCCCACCATGTCCCAGCCTTTCTTGTGTAAACAAACCAGTCAGCAGCAGTCTAAGCAAAATAAACCAAATTGGGATAAACACAGGCTTGGAAGTCTAAGCACCAACAGCAAATTAGGAACACCAGAGACGTACCCACCAAGGTAAGTACAGCAGTATTAATCTGTCATGGTTCCCCATCTTCTCTCTCATCCTGTGTCTGCACCCTTTCCACTGGGAGGAAGATTTATCTATTTTCAACCCAGTGGTACCAGATGTCATCATACAGATGGGACAGGGTCAGCAAGTTATGCCATACATTTCAGAACCTATTCTACATACACCAACAAAATTAATTTGACCATGTCTCTATTCAACAAGTGCTAGACATCCAACCCAGGAAGTATGAATACCCATGGTAGAAATTGGAAATGGGTTACATTCAGGGTTTTTCCTAGTGTAAAAAAAGGTAAGTCATTGGAGACCCATTCTAGATCTCAGATGTTTGAACACCTCTAGCCAAACAAAATGTTCAGGATGTTGACACGACTCACACTACTTCCTCCTTTGATGTAGAATGCATTTATGGTGATTGTGAAACAGCTGGCTGCTTAGTTGTACATCCCCATTTGTAATGTTTAAAAGCAGTTTCTCAAGTTTCATGTAGAAGGCTGCTATCATCCGTTCACTACCTTTTCATCTGGCGTTTCTGCTGTACCTGTAGAATTTTCAGGTACCAACAGTAAAATGTGAAAATCCTCTGCTTTTTGTGGGGGTAGAGATACTCTTAGTATGTCTGTCTGAATTCTGCAGCCAGGAAAACGTGCTCTTGGGTTGGAGAGAGGGTAGTTTTTTTTTGTAATTTATAGTGAACCCCAGGTTTCCCATAGGGAAATGGTGGTTTGGAGATTGTGTTGCAGGATCTGTGGGCTCAGGGCCTGTAAGAGCAGGATGTCCAGGTATGGAAATATCTGGATTCCTAGTAACCTGCAATGGGAAAGACCGGAGCCAAGCATTTGGTGAAAGCTCTCAGAACTGTAGAGAGACCAAACAGCAATGCACAGAATTGAAAATGCCTGAAACCCACAGAAAATGCAGATATTTCCTATAATTTGGGTGGATAGGAATGTGCAAAGTGATGCCTCAGCATGCAGTCCTCCTGATTCAAAATTTTCAAAATATTAATTCCCTGCTATATGCAAACTGGGCACTGTAAGGCTGACAGCTTGGATGATTTTACCCCGATTCTGGACAGGCAGAAGTATTTGAGAGATGTGCTAAATATTATGAGGGAAGCTAGGAAACCTAATATAAAAAAATCATATCTAGTTAAATGAAAAAAAAAGATTCTATTTCTAGTGTCAATCCAGGGACCTTGGCCCAAAGAGTGCTAAAGTGGCTAGTACCTGTCAGACCTTTACTAATCAGGTTTAATTTGCACCTCTGTAAAAGTTTGCACTTCTGCTGATTTGGTCTGTATTCTTGTGGACATCCCCTTGTACTGCAGACTCTGTCAAACAGTTCCTTGAAAAGTCATTCATCTTAGACCACCAAGAAAGAAAATTTCTGTAGTGTGGATTCTCAATTGTGTGCTCAAAAAGACTTTTTGAAGCAACTACTTCAGGTTTCCTTCAGTACGTATTTTGGAAGATGCTGTTTTTAGAGGCTGTTATGTCAGCCACAATTTCTGAACTTCAAGCTGTGATGTGCAAAGAACCTTTCTTTTCAGCAATATGGAATATACTCGCTTACCACCTCCACCTTTATTCCTAAGGTGGTACCTGAAATTACTTTGAATAACTCTATCCATTTTTTTATTTAAAAATGTTACAAACAATATTAACAAGTAAAAAATACAACCAAAAAAAAATCCTAATAACCTAGAACTCAACCTGTGTACCATGTAAAACTATATGCAACTATATACAAAGTGCAGAGCATGCTGAAAAGGATAAATAAGTTGGTTTACCTTTACAACAGCGAAACATACTGGTGCAATTGCTCATATGAGCGAATTGGAATCACGAAAATCAAAACAGCGACAGTTTTCAGTGTTCGAAAATCAGCAAATCGAAAAGCAGATTCGCTGATTTTCGAACATAAATGTTGAAAAGAAAATGTAATGAAGTGTAAAGCAGGGGGGGGCAAGCCCCACCGCACCCCCCACACCCCCTACTTTAGTATTCTAACTCAGAGATCGCACTACAGTAGGGAAAGGGACCATTTTCCAATCTCCACTATAGTAAAGTCTGCCCCAAAATGCCAAATCTGCAATGAGCGAATGTCACTGTGCATTCGCTCATTGCACATTCGAACCTTTTTCCGTTTAGCGTTTGCAAACATCCTTTTGGACAACTGCTGTTCGCCCTTGTGCAAAACTCACACATGAAGGTAAACCAAATAAGTTAATTATTCCCCTGTTTAAGTAGTAAGAGAAGGCAGGCCAGAATTAGGGCAAAGAAACAGTAGATTATAAATTTGTGAGTTAACAGAAGAAAGTGTATTGGAATTATTACTATATGCTAGAAAATTTTAAAACATAGGCAGTCGATCATTTTTGATCTGATGTTGTTAATCTTCTTTCATTCATCACTGATGGGGTTCGGTTCCCGAACCCTCGGAACCAAGATGGCCTAATACCAAGCTCGCGCCAGCCGAAAAACTCTCAATGTAAGCTATTACCCATAGGGCCCTTCTCCCTGTTACCTCAGATCTCGTTTGCCGCATAGCCGTAAAACCGCATTTCAGCCAAGCTGGTAGCTAAGTGGAAAACTTTTGATAACTTTTCTTGATATTTTGTATATCTCTTATTTCTTGTTGTTAATCTTGATATTTCTTTAAATTTGAAGCTATATTTAGACCTTTTTACCTTTCTACTTCTACCCGTTTGGTAATTTTTAAGTACCACTGGTGGTACAGCCTTTCTTCCTGCCCTTGTGGTATTTCTTAAATACCATCGTTGGTATTTCTTCTTTTTCCCTTTTTAGCTAACTTGTGTGTTTTTGATATATACTTAGATATAGATATAGTGGATCCATAGGTATATTAGACAGAGATATAATAGAATCAGAACTCTTTGCCTTAGTTTTCTATCTAACTTGTGTGTATTTCGTTCATGATGTCTGATAAAAAGGGCACGTCGGGGTTTAAGCATTGTACTTCAGGTAAGGGTAAACTGCATAATGGTGATACCCATAATGACTGTGTTTATTGTTTGGGACTGCCCCATCTTTCGGTGCAACCCCCTTGTGTGATTTGTCAAAGTTTTAGCCAGCACACCTTGAATGAGCACAAAAACAAGCTGATTCTGAAGGGCCTCCTTGGTCGCCCTTTTCAGCGGCCCTTTCTGCAATGGAGTTCTCATCCCCTCCAACCAAGGATAAGAAAAGGTCCCACTCTGTTCCCTCTTTACCATTGGGTGACCTGGGCAAACCTGTAAAGCCTAAATTACCTAAATTATCTTCGGAGCATAAATCCACCTCATTGGCACCTACCTCTTCGCTCCGACTATGGCTGTTCCTATATCGGTGCCAGCTTCAGCTCCAATACTGTCTCCGGCACCGACTTCTGACTTTCCAAAGATTACTGCGACTTCGGCACTGAGTGCTGCTTTGGCACAGTGCACGTCTTTGATGCCTATCTCTGCAATTGTGCTTGCTACTGAATCTTCCGTGTTGGCTCCGAGTGCCCCTTTGGCACCAAGTCCTTTCATGGTCCCGATAATGACAATTTTGATGTCACTTCTTCTAGTTTCCAAACTTGAGACACCAGTGCAGGTAGATTCCATACCACGGACCCAATACTCTCCATCAACAGATCCATTTCTAGGGCAAGTTCCTAGAATAACCTGACTCCCCGTCAGGAGTATCCACTAGATCCACCAGGAGCCTTTCCGAGCTTGATGTGGTGTGTCTTGTGGACCAGCTTTGACAGCCAGGGGGATACCCACTCCTTCTAGGACCCATCCACCTGCAGGACTTGGGTTGGCTTCTCCACGGACTCCATCCTACTCTCCTCCTTTGACCATACCGGTTCCAAAGTCTTCAGCTTCGATGTCCTTTTCGTAACCCCCTTGTCTCTGCACCTGCAGTAAATCTCACTGAGGCTCCTGGACCGTCCCTTTGGCCTTTGGTCCCCCCTGAACTGGGCCTTCCTCAATCCCATGATTGGGCTGTAGGCTCTTCGGCTTGCAGCATGGTTCCGAGTGTGCCTACGATTCCGTCTACGGTGCCAGGAGTTCTGTGTGCACTGATCCTGCTTGAGGCTCCATCCTCGGGAGCAGGTTTGATGGAACGGGATGTGACCCTGGTTCTCAGGTTGTCCTTCTCGGTTCCGGGCTCCCATCCCTCTTCGGGCGGACCTACTTTCTGAGCTATGTTGAGGGCACTTTCTTCTGGAAGCATTCCACCGATGTCGGAACCTCAGACCTCTTTTCCCCCTTGAGCTACAGTTAAAAACAAGCCACCACCCCGGGACACTGTGCAGGAAAGTTGCAGGAGACCCCGCTACAGGGCACCCCCTCTTCCGAGTCCTCCTCAAAAGTCCCCACTGAGGAGCCCTCATGGAAGAGATCATGCAAGAGGAAGCACGTAGACTCCCCTGAAAAGTCTCTGACAGAAGATATGGATTTCAATGATGATGAAGAATCCCCACAGTCACCCCCTGATGATGTCTCCTTTGGGGACATCCTTGAAATGTTGAAACAGAAGGGTGATTGGAAGCCCACTAACCCTTTTTCCTAGGAGTCTGTGTTTCTGCAGGCTTTCTGTGCCTGGCCATCTACTTCTTGGGTGACCCTGTCTGCAGACAAGCTGGTACAACTTGTGGTGCAGCATGCCTGGAAGAACCCTGATTCTGTTGAGTCGATCCCTCGGAGACCTGACAAGATAACCCCCCCCCCCAGAGGAGAACCCACATTGATCGAGAGGTTTACCAGTTGATACTATGTTGGTGGCAACGCCCACGAAAAAGGATCTCGCCAAAGCGAGTCATACTGTTCACCCGCCCAATAGAGATTAGGGAAAAGAGTTTACATTTTATGAGGCTCCAAAGAGACTTGGTTTCTGAACTCTCTGGAACACTCACAGGACAGGTGTCTGATAAGGTAAGAGACAAGGTTGCCTCACAGCTTGCAACCTGGAATTGATCTCCAATTTGTTCATGAGGTTGTTCTCACATGCAACCGAAGGGGCGGCTAGAGCAGTGGGGTCAGGCATAGTTATGAGACTCCATGCCTGGATGGGCCTCTGTGATTTCACGGACCCTTTCAAGTCTTCCTTCCTGAACACTCTAATCGAATCATCTTCCCTTTTTGGCCCCAAGGTGAAAGACTCCCTTGCTACCTGTTAGCAGGATGGTAAGACCCTGTCTGCTATAGGCCTATGTTATTCCAATCCTCAACGTTCCTTTTCCAGGAACCAGAGAAGCGGAAAAATGTGGCACAAAAAATCTCAAGGTCCTTTCCATGCCACACGGGGCGATGATACCCCCAGGGGCAGAGGGGGTAACAATTCTGGAAGATGCCCCTATTGAGGCAGAGGGGGTCCACGTAATCAGGGACTCAGGGATTCTTTCTCTGGGCAGCCTTATCGGTGCTCCTGAAGAGCGGCCTGATTGCTTTCCTCTAGAAGCAGTCGAGGGATGTTTCTCTCTGCACCACACTGCCTGGCATTCTATAACTTCCGACCGTTGGGTGCAGAAGATCATAACCAGAGGTTACACCATTCCCCTCAACACTTACCCAAAACGTCCGACAAAATGTCCCGACATTCCACCCAGTCAAAGGGAAGAAGCAGCTGCAGAAATAAACAAGCTGTGTCAAAAGAGAGTCATCCAAATAATCACACCAGACCAGTGCGGATCCGGATTCTATTCAAGATTCTTTTTGGTGCCAAAAAAGACAGGGTGCTGGCGACCAGTTCTGGATCTCAGCAATTTGAACAAGTCCATTACCCATATGAAATTCTGGATGGTCACGGTTCAGTCCATTCTGTCTTTCCTAAGGGAAGCCGATTGGATGTGCTCAATAGATCTCCGGGATGCATATTACCACATCAAAATGGACAAATGCTCTAGGAGTCTACTTCACATCCAGCTAGGAGCCAATCATTACCAGTTTCATGCCCTGCCATTCGGACTCTCTACAGCCCCCCGAGTGTTCACAAAGTGCATGGCAGTGGTCACAGCTCACTTGAGGCTGAAAAGATTCCAGGTGTTTCTGTATTTGGACAATTGGCTCCTTACCATCCCCACCAAGCATCTTCTGGTAACAGCCCTGCAGTACACTCTTTCCCTGGGGAGATTTTTGGGAACAACGATAAACTGGGAGAAATCCAACCTTGCTCTGACTCAGAACATAGAGTTCATTGGAGCAGTCTTCGACAATTGTTCTTGTCTGGTGTCTCTCCCAGCTCACAGACTTCAGAGATTGAGACTCCAGCTCTGGGTGATACTCTGCCAAAACAAAGCCTCAGCAAGGGAGGTTCTTCATGTTTTAGGATCCATGGCAGCTTCCATTCCAATTGTGCCCCTTGCGAAACTGCATATGCGAATACTTCAATGGCTATTGGTATCTCAATTGTTTCCGAATTACCACCCTCTATGTTTTCAAATTCAGATAACCAGTTGTTGCAAGCAGGACCTTCTTTGGGGGGTGAGCCAGACACAGAACTTTGGAGCTGTCCATTCTATCCTCCCTACCCCAAGGCCATTGTGTCCATGGATGCTTCCTTGATAGGGTGGGGGGAGCCATTTCCAGGGAAAGATGGTCCAAAGTACATGGTTCACTTTGGAGGCCAACCTGCATATCAGCATTCTAGAACTGAGAGCAGTGCTGTTAGCGTTGCAAGCATTCCAATCTGTTCTTCCTTCTGGGACGATCACAATTCAGTCAGACAACATGTCAGTAGTCTGGTATATCAATTAGCAAGGAGGAACCAAGTCCTATCCCCTGTGTCGAGAGCCCATGAGAATTTGGCAGTGGGCGATAGCTTCCAACCACTTTCTGATAACGCATATCCCTGGGAATTCTAACATGATTGCAGACAAGTTGAACAGTTGTATTCTCCTGCCTCACGAGTGATCCCTCAATCCCAACATAGTGGCGAAAAATTTTAGCTGTTGGGGCCAGCCTTGCTGCAACCTATTCGCCTACCCATCAAACAACAAATGCAGCAGCTATTTTGCCCTGTTTTTCCCACAGGAGGAGTCCCCGAGGGATGCTCTGATTCACGATTGGCCCACGGGACTGCTATATGCCTATCCCCCATCCCCCTAATTCCCCAATTCATAAAGAAAGCTATTCGGTTGAAATGCAAACTGATCTTCATAACCCCTTTTTGGCCTCGGCAAGTTTGGTTCCCCTTCCTTTGGCCTCATCTGTTATGTCGCCCGTGGATTCTGGACCCTTTTCCAGACCTAATTTCTCACCCCCAAGGATTGAGTCACCCGAACCTATCTAGTCTCAGGCTGACAGCTTGGTTTCTCCACTTATGTTAATCGGCAGGCAGGATAACCTCCCCTCATCTGTACGTGACATTGTCCTGGTCTCACACAAACCATCCACCAGAAGACTATACCTATACAAATGGAAGAGGTTCTCTATTTGGTCTAAGAATAGAAGGCTAGACCCGTACTAGGCTCCAGTTAAAGCAGTCTTACAATATCTGTCAAAGTTCTTCAAAGATGAAGCTGCAGCCTTTACCATACAAGTACATCTGGTGGCTATTTCTAATTTTCATGATGGTTTGGATAATTCTCCCCTCATTATGCAAAACCATTCTTAAAGGGATATCTCACAGTAGGCCTCCAATCAGACAACCTATAGAGCCATGGAACCTCACGTTAGTTCTTCAGTCCTTAACTCAATCTCCTTTTGAACCTGCAGCGAAGTGTGACCTGAAATTTTTATCTTGGAAGTCTCTTTTTTGGTAGCCATCACGTCAGCCAGACAAATTTCAGAGCTTCAGGCATTATGTATTAAAAGGCCCTACTTAATCTTCCACAAGGACAGAGTATCACTCCGGACAAACCCATCTTTTCTCCCCAAAGTTATTTCTGATTTTTCCATCAATCAGACCATTGATTTGTCAGTATTTTTCCCAAATTTTACTAATAAAGGGGTATACTGTCTACATTCTTTGGATGTACACAGACAACTGAGCCAACTATTTGAACATAACTAAAGCAATGCGTAAAACTGACCAGCTTTTCATTTCCTTCTCTGGACCTAGAATGGGAAATTCTGTCTAGCAGGTCACTTTATCAAAATGGCCAAAGGGCTGCATATCCTACATCTATTCACTTGCAAAAAAACCTATACCAGAGAATGTCAATGCCCATTCTACCAGATCCATGGCAACTTCTGTAGCCTTCCATTTGAGAGCCTTTGTGGATGATATTTGTGTAGCAGCCACATGAGCTAACCTCCAAACTTTTATTAATCACTACAAATTGGATGTAGTCTCCAGAGGGAGAGCTGTCCTTCGGCTCAATGGTGCTCAGGAACATTTTTCCATTAAGGGCCACTCAAGGAACACAAGGTAGCTGGGGATTCTGTCCCATCAGTATTGAATGGAAAGAAGATTAACAACATCAGATAAAGTTATGTCTTATCATAACATTCCATCTGTGTTGTTGATCTTCTTTCATTCATCACCTCCCACCCTCATTCCCCCCAAAGGCTCCTGGGGGATTCTTTGGGTTCAAGTGGTGAATTAGGGCATTTGCGCAGAAATGGCCTCTCCTTTACTAGTACAAGATGGGCAAACTTGATCTGAGGTAACAGGAAGAAGGGCACTATGGGTAATAGCTTAGCTTGAGAGTTTTTTGGCTGATGCAAGCTTGGTATTAGGCTGATTCGGTTCCGAGGGCTCGAAACCAAACCCCATCAGTAATGAATGAAAGAAGATCAACAACACAGATGGAACGTTATGGTAAGACATAACTTCTTTGTTGCTAATATCAAGGATTAATTTCAAACTTTCTGTGCAGTGGTAAATGTTTATCTGAAGTTGTTAATCTTCTTCCTATTCATCACTGATGGATTCGGTTCCGAGCCCTCTGAACCGAGTCGGCCTTATACCAAGCTTGCGTGCACCAAAAACTCTCAAGCTAAGCTGCTACCCACAATACCCTTCAATTAGTTACCTCAGATCTCGTTTGCCACTCAGCCATATAGCAGCGTTTCATCGAGCTCTCCAGCTAAGTGTTATATTTTCAAATTTTATAAGTATTTCTGAGTTCTTTCCTGTCAGTTTGTTATCTTTTCTCTAATTACTCACTCAGCTCTATCCACTGGTATCTCTTTTCTCGTACCATTGTTGGTATTGCCCCTTATACCCTTGTGGTATTCCCAATACCATTGTTGGTATTTCCCTCTCTGTCTCTCTCTCTCTACAACTTTTCTTCTAGTTTAGCGACTCATATCTTGGGGAGCTCCAACATGATTGCGAACAGGCTGAGCAGATGCATCCTCCATCCTCACGAGTGGTCTCTCAATCCAAGTGTCATAGCAGAAATCTTCAGCCATTGGGGCCAGCCATGCTGCAATCCTTTCGCCTCCCCCTCAAACACAAAATGCAGCAGCTACTTTGCAATGTTTTTTCCCTACTATGTAGTATGATCTTAAAGATCTTAAAATCTTTTTTAGCCATTTCTTTAAATGAAGATTAACATATGTGCTTACAATCAAGCCAGTTTTGTGTGATGGATAGCTTGATTAACATAAAAATTATTATTAAAAAGTATGAGTCTTTATTTGGTAATTTTATTTGGAGGGATATTTGGGGAGGCAACATTTCTTGTGATATTTTAATTATTTTGCTCCAACTCAATGAGCCTATTTTTCAGTGGGAGCTATAAATGTGCACTGCTGAGTATTTGCAGCTCCAGAGAATATGAATTAGGTGTGCATTGTCAGCACCATATGACCTACACATTGACGGGTTAGTTGGGAAAATAGTAGCTAATTTACACTGGAACCAGTAAATTTTGTTTAAGATCATGAATTGGGTGTAAAATATTTTTTAGAGGGATGTGTTTAATATTAAATTGAATAGACTTAATTATTTCATTTGTAGTGATAGGAGGATCATTTTGTGTCCAATAGTTTGAAAAGATGTTAATATTTTCATATACAAGTGGTGTAGCAAATTTATAGGAGGTTAATACAGGTTTATTATTTAACAGACATGATCACAATTGGATAAATGTGTTGTAATCAACTGAATCAAGACTTAGATGAAGAAATATGTTGTGAATTAAATATATTACTTGATTTAAGATAGATAAGTAACCTTTCAGTAAGAGCATTTTTAGCCTTAAATTATTAGGTGAAAGAGGCAGATGTTTAACAACATCCCAGCTCATTTTGTCTTTAATTGATGGGAAATTTCCAATATTTGATCATTTAATTTGAAATTAAGATTCATGTTAGGTCTTTTTGATCAAGAAATGGGAGAGCCAAAGGGTTGCAGCTATAAGAAAGGATTTTGATTATGCCATAGTTTAACCCTTATTAGATGTCATACATTAGGGCAGGGTGAGTAGTTTATTATTTTTAGTATTTTGCTGGCATTTATAATTACATAATGTAGAGAGAAATCAAGTAATCCTAGTCCTGTTGTGATTTGGGTACAATTAATTTATGATAGACTGATGTCCTTCTATTCTCATGTTGCAGTATTCTAACATGTGGGATCCTCTGCCTCAGATGACCTGCACATCCGGCTCATATACAAAAGCTTAGCCTCGCTGCTGTAAGGTGCATGGGACGTCACAAGCAGGGACCATAAACCGTGGGCCATAAATGTGACACCCGCATGCACAGACATCAGAACTTTTCTGCCGCCAGTCGAACGTCAGTTCGATCGTTCTGCTCCACGCAAGTAACTCCTGAAAAGATAAGAAGCTCATTGGGGAATTTTTTCTCCTTTTTCCTGCTAAACTTAGGTTGCTGTATAATTTTTACTTGGCTGATTCTGTCCATGGTATCTAGAAAGAAAATGTAAGTGCGGTTGACAAATTCTGCACAAAGACAGCCACAACCTCTGCTTAATGCCTTCCCATGATTACAAAGCGTGTTCCATCTGCCAGTCGTTTGTTCCAAAAACACTGCTCAGCTGTCTCACAGCCTTAAAGCTTTTGTTGAGAGCCAACATCTCAAACGCCTTGCCTTAGGTATGGAACCGGAACCGGGCCATCTCGGCAGAACTGCCGAAAAAGAAGGCCAAGGTAGCTAGGCCAGATACTGCGCCTCCAAGTACAGACATCCTGCCACCTGCCGGTTTAGGGGCTGAGGTATGTCCGATAGGCTTAGCAACTTCGACAGGTACTGCTTCAGATGCCACCCTTGTTTCTCCAGCCTGCAGATCTGTGGAGCTACCAGCAATGTCAGCCTCTGATGTCGGGGCGAACCAGGTTCGCCCGAATGGCTAGTGTTACAATCCTTTACTGAGGAAGATGCTTCTAGTCCTAGGCTGACATCAGCCACTAGGCTTTCTCCCACTCTGCCAGAACCGAAGACTCCTTCTCTGAAAAGGAAACAGAAGTCTAAGCACCTGTCGCCTCCCTCAGAAGATATGCCCGATTGGCAGGCATTTTCCCAGTCTCTCTTTCAGGCCTTCCTGGCCCTGAGGCCCACTTCATCTCAGACTCCTGCGGCTCTTCTAACCTTGAGCCCCAGGCCTTCTTCTGCTGGGCCATTGCCACATCCACAGACTCATAAGGAAGACTTTTCCTCTTCTTCAGATGAGTCCCTCTCCTATACCTCACAGCTGACTTTCCCCTTGGAATACTGCTTTCCTGACGAGGATTTCTTTGAAGGTGATTCCTCACCTGAGGACATCACCTTTGGGGAAACTATTTCTAAAATTAGAGAATATTTTAAATGGGATTCCACACAAATGACAGAAGTACAGAAGAGGTACTACGAGCTTTTGCAGATGGAATCTCCCTCCCCCTCAGCTATACCTCCAGTAATCCCAGCATACTTGGGCACTTTTGCCTCAACTTCTAAAACTCCAGAATCTCAGCCACCTGCCTCTAAAATGTATTTATTTATTTATTTTCATTTGTTGACCGGGAAAGTCCACTGGGTCTTAGCGACCTGTTTTCAGTGGAGGCCCGTGGAGAAAAGCTCCACAAAAAGTTACATTAATACTAATAGTGAATGAGAGTTTACATTAATAGACATATTTCAGAGTCAGGAAGACATAGGCTTTCATGTGTAACATTCAGTGTACAAGAAAAAAGGATAATGAGAGAGGTAACAGAGTTACAAAATTATACAGTATATAACAAATGCATGACATTAACACAAGTGGCTTACAAGACCAGACAAGTTCTACAAAGTTTCTGATGACTTCATATTCCTTAATAAACCACCTATGGCAGACCCAGCTATTATTGCTGTCTCAGCAGACAAACAATCCAGACAGCTACCCTCTTCCTCCCTGCTGCCGTCAGATAAAGATAGCGAAGTGGTGAACAGGTTAGGAAAGAAGATTTATATTTCTTCCACCCTAGCCTTTAGAGCCATTAACTACCAAACTCATGTGGTCAAGTACGCCTTAGACCTAGTTTCTCAGGCCATGAATCTGCTTTCCTTCATTCCAGATTCTCTCACCAAACCTCAAGTTGCCTCTAAACTATCTTTAGCTGCACAAGTAACTAGACATTTCATTAAATGCAGTTATGATACTGTAGAACCATCAGCTAGGTCAGCTGCATCAGCATCAGTTCTTCGTATGTACTCCTAGCTCAGGCTACAGCCTCTGCCAGGTGATTTCAAAAACAAGATTTTGGATGGCCCCTCTTGAAAATAAGTTCCTCTTTGGTAAGCAGTCCTCAGAATTGTTTAAAAATCTTCAGGAGAAGAACAAGGAGCTGCAGGATGTCAAGCATCTCTTTGTCTCACCAGTTCCTAAATTTCATAGAAACTACTCTGCCAAGCAAAGTTTTGTCAGACAGGCTTCTGCACCTTCTAACTCCAAGTCCAGAAAACCTTCCTCTTCCAGGCCTAGCTCTTCACAAGCTGTTTCAAGACAACCCTTTTCTGACAGGCCTAAGAATGCATGACTGTCAAACCAACCCTTTCCATCTCCCCCTAGCTGCCCGCCTCTCTGACTGTCTTCCTCTGTGGTAACAAATCACCTCAGGCAACTAGGTTATATCAGTTGTGGAAAAAGGATATTTTATGAACTGGAAGAAAGACCTTCCCCAAAAGGTGTTCCCCTCCCTCCAAAAAAACAAATCCGTCTCATCCCTCAAGTGATCCAAGATCTGGTCCTACAGGGCACAATAGAAAGGGTACCACAGGACAGGAAGGCCAAGGCTTCTATTCCAGGCTCTTCCTAGTCACAAGAAAGGATAGCCCATGGAGATCCATCCTGGACCTGTCTCTTCTAGACCCCTTTCTGCATGTACCCACCTTCTGCACGCTATCCCTTCAAACCCTTCTTCCACTCTTGACACCCAGTGCCTTCATGGCCACTTTAGACCTAAAGGAAGCATGTCTTCACATCCATATCCACCCAGACTTTCACAGATACCTGCGTTTTGCTGTGCCATCTTCGTACTATCAGTTTACTGCCTTGCCCTTTGGTTTGTTCACAGCACCAAGGGTATTTACAAAATGTCTAGCCCCCGTAGTAGCCTTTTGCAGAACAAAAGGCATTCATATCTTCCCATACTTGGATGACCTCCTCATCCAGGCGGAGAAACCCTGCAAAGACACCTATAATTCACCATTTCCCTCCTAGGAAGCCTAGGCTTCACAGTCAATCTACTCAAGTCCTCTCTTACTCCTTCCCAAGACCAGATTTTCTTGGGTTGCAGAATACGGACGGATTTGGTGAAAGCCTTTCTTCCACAAGAAAAGGTCACATCACTGACCAGGTTCTTTCAAGAATACTCCTAGTGAGCTGCATTTCAGACAAGGAATTCCTTCATCTCCTGGGTCTGATGGCAGCCACTCTGCCCATGTTGCCTCTTGGCAGGCTACACATGAGGAAATTTCAGTGGTACTTGAAGAATGTATGGCCACAGCATGCCTACCCACTAGACTTTCTGGTGCCATTTCTTTCCTGTCTAAAGAAATAAATCAGGTGTTGGATTCATCAGATTCATCTGAATTCAGGACTCCCATTACAGCTTGTCTCTGCAGTTCAACAGATATACACATATGCATCAGATCTGGGGTAGGGGGGGCCACTATGAATGGACTCAAGGTGCAGAGCCAATGGGACCCCTGCCTTCAGAAAAAACACATCATCATCAGGGAAATGACTGCACTTCTCCTAGCCATGAAGGCATTCCTTCCCCTCATGCATCCAAGTCCCCTCAAAATCTTTACAGACAACACCACAGTACTGTGATACATCAACAAACAAGGGGGGACCAAGTCTTACTTACTCTGCAAGCTGGCAATCCAAGCATGGGAGATGGCTACTCACTCCAATGTAACACTACAGGCAGTTTACATCCCATCACAGAACAATGATCAGGTGGATGTTCTCAGCAGATCATTCTCAAAAATCACAAATGGATGTTACACAGAGATGTTTTCCTGGACATAGTCCACTGGTGGGGTATACCACAGATGTATCTGTTTGCCTCCCCTCAGAGCAGACAACTACAGCTATTTTGCTACAAGGTCCCCCTCCCCACAAGCCTGGAAAGTGTACACCTTCACAATTTCCTGGAAGGTGATGTTTCTGTATGCATTCTCCCTGTTCCCCCTCATGCAGAAAGTCCTGCTGAATATTCTTGCTGGTGACCTGCATTGACCAAGGCAGCACTGGTTCCCCCTTCTTTTGTAACTCGCCAAGGGCAATAACCACAAGTTGCCTCACAAGGTGAACCTCATCACACAACAAAAGGGATCTGTTATCCACCCACACTTGCAAACTCTCAGACTTACCCTGTGGTTGATAAACTTTTGATCTCTTTTAAACATCTTTACTCAGTGAACATGCTGTCAGTCCTGCAGGAGGCTAGGAAACCCACTACCAGGAGATTCTACTTATCCAAATAGAAAATGTTCTCCACTTGGTGTCTTCACAGGTAGCTAGACCTCTTTCAGGCAGATATACCTCTATTTTTTTGTATTTGTGTGAGCTCCTAAAATCTGAACTTTCATACTCTTCAGTGAAAGTCCATCTGTCAGCTATCTCAGCCTGCTTACCTCTCAATCCACCATTATTATCCAGATTAGAGGTGAAGCTCTTTCTCAAAGGGGTCCTTCACATCAGACCACCGAGAAAACCCATTCCTCCTCCTTGGGATTTGAATTTTATTCTGGAGCAACTCACTACCGCCCCATTTGAACCAGCAGCTTTAGCCACCTTAAAGATGTGTACCTGGAAAACGGTGCTTCTTGTAGTCCTAACTTCTGCCAGAAGGGTCTCAAGCATGGCTATCCCACCTTACCTTATTTTTCATAAGGGTAGGGTCTGTCTTCATACAAACCCCTCCTTCATGCCTAAAGTGGTCAATGAACTATCCCTTACTTTCTTTCCCTCCCTACAGAATGGCAGTGAGAGAGTGCTCCATTCCCTTGATGTTCATAGACAACTTAGATTCTATCTGGATAAGACTAAGGACATCAGAAAGTCCAACCAACTGTTTGTATCCTTTCACCCCAGGGCTCTGGGGAAAGCTGTATCCAAACAAACTATATCTGTGTGGATTTCCAAAACTATAACTTTTTGCTACTCCTTCCATGGATGACAGTTACTCTACACAGTGAGAGCCCACTCAACCAGAGCTATGAGTTCTTCAGGGGCATTCTTCAAAGGACTAGATACAATCACCATTTTAGAGACAGCTACATGGTCTTCCTTCCACACTTTCACTCAGCATTATAAATTGGACTGCATCTCATGGGCTAGGGTAGGACTTGCTAAAACCATCCTTTATAAATTCTTGGAGACTGCATTCTCTTCCTCCTACCATAACACAGGTTGAGCTTTGATACTCTCCCACATGTTCGAATACTGCAGCATGAGAATAGAAGGACATAGAATAATTGTGTAAAATCTTAGCATAACCATAGATATCCTTCTCTTCCATGTTGCAGTATTCCTATCCCTCCCTCCTACCCCCTCTAGGACCTTTTTCCCCTTTTCTGGATGGCGTCCTTTCAGCTTACCTTAAACTGGTGTCTGACTGGGGCATTCAGTCCTGAGGTCTGTGTATGCAGACATTACATTTATGGCCCATGGTTTATGGTCCCTGCGTGTGATGTCCCGTGCACCTTACAGCAGCCAGGCTAAACTTTTGTATATGAGCCGGATGTTCAGTCCGCCTGAGGTGGAGGATCCCACGTTGGAGTACTGCAACATGGAAGAGAAGGACATCTATGGTTATGGTAAGATTTTACACAACTATTCTTTGTTATTGATTTGGATGCCCAAATTAATTTGAAAATTTCTGAATTGATATCCTTTAATAGTTTATTAAGTACAGGACATAAGATGGAATAAAATTCTGGGCAGGACACTCATTTTGATTATTGCTGCTGTAGAAAATAAGGAGAATTTTAATTTGACCTATCTTGCAAAGTCATTTTTAACATTTATCTAGGTCTTTCTAAGGTTGTTGTTGAACTGAAATGCTGGATCCTGGCTGAAGTTTATTGCTAAATATTTCATTTAAGAGCTAATTTTGGTGTCATTATAATAAGGACCATCTAATGGTATATAGCAAGACTTTAGAGTCCATATTGTACATGTGTTGGTATTTGATTTATAGTTGGAGAAATGAGAGCTTTGAATAATTTTATTAATCATTTTGAGCAGGTCTGTTTTTAAAGATGTGAAATAAATGTTTATGTTTTCAGTAAAAGCTGTTGGAAATGCGAACCTTGCTGAGTTTAGGAAATTGGAGGTATTTGTACAAGGTTATAGCTATGAATAAAAGTTCACTGTAGAGACTGAACAGGTGAGGGGAGAGAGAGGATAACCCTGCTTGGCACCATTAAGAATACCAAGAGGGATTTAAGTTGGATTTACTGATTGATAACTGAGTGTATGCATTTGAGTATAACACCTTTACTTTTACAGTGCATATATGTAAAAGTAAAATTTAGATTCATATGATTAAATGCCTTAGAAACATCTATTGCTAAGGTGAAGTAGATTGTTGTCTGTATTTAGGGTCTGTAGAGATTCTAAAGGTAAAGTGTGATCTGAAATCTGTCTAGATTGTAGAAAGCCAGATTGGAAAAGTGGTATAATTGAGGGTAAGATGATTTTAAGTCTATTTACTAATACTGATTACATTTTGGTATAAGTGTGGTTCTGGAGCCATTCAAGTAGAGATCTGAAATATGCATTGTTCTAATATTGATGAATCATTTTAATAAGATTTTCCCACTAAAAGGTAAGAAACATTTATAGAAATCCACTTAGCATTTTCCCCAAAGATTCAAAGTTCAGGAGAAAGGACCCTGTATTTTTTTGATTTACATAGACATGAGATGCTACTTAAACAGAACAAAGGAACTCAGAAGTCTAATAATCTATTTGTCTCTTTAGTAAAAGGGAAAGAGGGCACAATTGTTAACAAAGAGGGCACACTTGTTAACGAGCACTCTATTGAAGCTACTCATACCATGGCAAACCTACCCCAGTCCAGATTATCACTGCTGCAAAACCTTCACCATGGAATAGCACAAGTAAATGCAGACATCACAACAGTAACGTGATACATAGAGAAATGAGAAATGTGAACTTACTACCATGCGAGGAAACAACTAGGATTTTTGAATGGGCCTTAAGTCAGCAGCTAGATTTTACAGATAGTATACTATTCATTAAATGAAAATTATTTGGCTGATTTATTAATCAGAAAGCTGATCTTTATGTTCTTTTCGGCAGAGATTGTGGTGCTGTTTTTTGATTGCATGGTCTACCTACCTCTCCTGGCCTCGCCCAGACTTGTTCCACCAAGTGTTGTGACCAGCAAAGAAATCAAGGTGTCCTGGGCCGGTGTCATGCTGCTTGCCAGGAGTATTTTTTCTTTATGCCCTAACATCCCTCCTACTGCATGCAATTGTAAGTTCAGGGAGGATGTGCAGTGGTGATGTGCTGGCATATCATCCCACCTCTGCAGTGACTCGCACCCCTCTGGGTCCTTGGCCTCGACCATGGATTGACCACGAGATGTGCCTAGATGTGTGCACTCCCTGTAAAGATAGGCACATCCTTCTCTGTACAACAAAAACACTGCGTTACTGGCATATGGGTAATAGTGCGCTGCTACCCTATCTCTGGCAGTCTGCCAAACCTCAGAGCTCCTCCCCTGCCTGTCTGTGTGTGTGATGGATCAATCAACTGAGAGTACTTAGACTGGCTTTCAGACCCACAGGCAGAAGCCTTTCAGTTTTCTAGTGCCATGGTAAGAGATGGATCTCTGAGAAGACTGCTCCTTTCTCTGGATTTTTAGCTGCTGAGCTCAGATAAAAAACCCTTTTGGGGTTTTATTTCCTCCCTTTACCCCTTATCAGTGCTTGAACAGTGTGTTTTGCTGATTTGACTGGTTTTTTTTTTTCTGATTAGAAATTTTGTATAGGTCTTTACTATGACTAGCACTGTAAGGCTTCTGCTGTTGACTAAAAGTTTCATTTAGATGTTTTGACAGGAAAACTTGCTGAAATTGTAGTTTTTTTCTTTGAGTTATGATTATTCCAGGTGACTGAGTAGGATTACAGCATTTTATTTATTTATTTTTTTCATTTTAATAGCAATTTTGTATGTTTTATTTCTGATGGGAATTTTCATCAGTTTATGATTTATTTATTGTCTAATACTGCTTTAGGCTGCTTCCATTAATTTTGACTGATACTAGCCTTTTTTTATTTATTAAAAATGTTGCGAAAAATTTGTGGCCTATATTTTGTGGTTTGAAACAGTGTTACTAAAATACTGTCATTTTTCATCTTCTCCGTACAGTGTTCAAAATAGTATCCCTACAGAAATAGTCTTTAGATTAATATTTAGAGGGAGATTAGTGGGATTTTCTATCCTTTTACAAGGCCGACAATGCAAGCCAATATTTGACATTGAGCTGCATAGTCTCTTTGCCCTTGCCTTGATGGATTCAGGTACAGTGCCCCCAACCACCACCACCCTCTACCCTTTGTGCACCTAAAAATGTAGAAATAAGTCAAGAAAAATGCCTATGGCTTGTGCCTCCACAGTAATTTTAAGCAGGCTATCAGACCACTCATCTTCTTTTGCCTCCAAGTCCCCTGATGTGGTGTTAGTACCAAAACAGTCCATAATACAAGGGTCAGACACATCCTCCAGAGCTGTACCAGTGCCTGGTTAAGGTACAGGAGAACCAAACTCTTTCGGTGAAAGGGAGGTCTTTGGTGCAGAATCTGTTGCCAGTGGTGATGTGCCTCCCCCTGGTGATTTTTCCAAATAGTATAGTGCATGCAAAAAAAGAGAACACATACCACATTGCAGGGCAACAGATTATGGGGGTGGAAACCCAGCTTGGGAGCTCACACCCTTGTCCAACCATGCTGGAATCCCAATTTTGAAAGGATTCAACATCCGATGTTTCAGAAGTGTCAGAGTCTGATCCAGTTAGCCTCTTTTGAGGATGAACAGTTGCAGAAAACTAAACAAATGTTTTCTTTTTCCACATGTTGTCTTGATTTAGGGATGAATTCAATTAGGAGCAGTCTTTGGCTGTTCCCAGGGTCAGCAGGTTATCGGTTATTTTGGTGGATGAGGTCCCATATGTGGTGACCTTCTCTCCATTAATCCCAGTATTGGAGGATGTTTTTAAGAAAGCTTTGCAGTTCTCCTCTATTGAATGAATTTTTGCAAAAAAAAAAAAAGTTTAAGAAATTCAAGACTGGCTGAACCATGCCTGGTTTCCAAGCCTCCTTGTCTGTGGATTTTGCTGCTGTGTACCCAGTGACATCTTCCAACAAAAAGCCTATGTCTTCATCAAACGCAGTCCCTATAGACAAGTTAAGCAGGTGGCTAGAATCTCAGGGAAAGATGTGAATGTAGTCCAGCAGCATGGCAGTCTTTATGTTATTTAACTGAGTGTTTTATGTGGAAGTTTGTGTTGAGGTTATGTATAGTTTAGACAAATTCACTGAATTGTTACCTGCTGAGCAAAAGTCTATGTCAAAGATATAGTGTCCAGTGTTTCTCAAATGCCTAAACATGCTTTATAGAGTGCCTTGGAAGGGATCAATACTGTCTTTAGAAGTGTAGCAATGTCTATGGTGATAAGGAGGTATGCCTGGTTGCACAGTCAAAACTTTCCTGATAAGTTAAAAAATGAAGTTATAAATACTCCTCTCGATTCTGATTGTATGTTTGGCACAGCAGCTAATCAAATCCTTAAACACTGCGATGACAGAGCTAAACTGATGCAAAGGGAGTCTAAAATGCTCTATATTCCCAAGTTTCCCTTCATTAAACAGGATAATCTTCAGTGGCCCAACAAACAGAAGTCCCAGCCAAACAAAAGCCAAGGTACCAAAAGGAAACAACAGGATTTGAACTAAGCCAAACCTAACAAGAGAGATTCCTTTCCCAAAAGGATATTCCAACCTGTGACTATGCTGAGGTATGGAATTTGCCTTTCCTAAGTCCCCCTCTGGGTGCCCATCTCAAACGTTAACTCTCAGCAAGGCAGCTTGGCCATCAGTAGTTTCCAACAAATGAATGTTCAGCATCGTTGGCAGAGGTTACAAGTGCCAGTGGTAGGAACATCTGCCTCAATTCAAGGACATGCCCCCTCACCTGCTGGACAAGACCTTGTTATTCCCTCCTATGCTCCAGCAAATGCAGGATTTAGAGGTCATGGAACTGGTCCCTTCTTCAGAAAGAATGAAAGGTTTCTAGTCTAGAATTTTCGTAGTTCACAAAAAAGTTGTCATGGAGACTGGTGTTGGACCAATCCTTTCTGATTACTTTTGTCAAGGCCCCCAAGTTCAAGATGCTCACCCTGCAGACAGTGTTTCCTTTTTTGCCAGACCTCTACTTTATGGTAACCCTGGACTTGAAGGATGCATATCACCACATCCCCATTGCTCATCACTTCAGGAGATATCTGAGGTTTGTTGTGCCTGGTTCGCAGTATCAGTTCTCTGCATTGCCCTTCAGGCTATCCACACACTTTGGGTGTTTAACAATTACTTTGCTGCAGCAGTGGCTTACTAGCAGACTTTTGACATTCACTTCTTTCCTTACTTGGACAACTTGCTGATCTGTGCATAGTCTGTATCCAGGTGTTTGGAATCGTTAAAGAATGTCTTGACCTTACTCTTCCACTCAGAGTTCAAGATGAATCTTTAGAAGTAGTGCCTTACATCCTCACAAAGACTTGTCTTCCTGGGGTGCTTAATCAACTACAATAAAAGAATGGTCTTCCCAAAGATAAGGCCATGTCTTACCAGATGGTGTTTCAGGAATTCTACAGGAGGAAATTCACCTCTGCAAGAAAATTCCAAAAAATTCTAGGACTTATAGTATCCATGATACTCATGATCCACAGGCCCATCTTCATATGAGGGAAAATTCCATGGCATGTCTGGAATTGTTGGATCCAGCAACTACATTCCCTGTAATCTCGGTCACTGATGCTGCCCTTCATCAAATGGGAGTTGTAGTGGTGGAGAGCACAGTTGAATATCAATCCATGGCTTCACTTCTTTCCTCCTGTTCTGGCACAGTCTGTCCAGATTATTCTTTCTGACTTCACTTGAGGAGCTTTGTCAGTGGGGGTACAAGTGTAGACCACTTGGGGGCCCAAGAATGCACAGAATCACATCAGCATCAAGGAAATGTTGACAGTGATCCACATCTTGAAAGCCTTTCATCATGAACTTTTAGTGCTCTACTGGTGGTTAAAGGCAACACCACAATGATGTGGTACCCCAACAAACAATGGGGTACAATATTATACCATATGTGCTTGTTGGCAGTGATGGCCCTGGAGCTGGATTTATAGAATCCTCTGTCTCGTCAAGCGTCATACATCCCATCAGAGCAAAACGTCATGGCAGACAGACTAAGCAGACCCTGGGCAGACTGGATGAGTTGCAATTCAAGACACTGGTGTTACAGTATGTAGTCCAAATTTGGGGAATGCCACCTATAGACACTGTTTGCCTCCTTTCAAAATAGATGACTTGAGAAATTCTGTTTCACACATCCATGCAGTCATGCTTGTAGGGCAGACACATTATCATTCCCCTTAGACAGGAATGTTCCTGCATGGATTTCCACCCTTTCTTCTGATTCACAAGGTACTTCTGAAGGTTAAAAAAGAAATGCCAAAAATTATTGTAGGGATGCCAAAAATCATTGTGGTGACCCTCTATTGGCCAGGCGGTCTTGGGTCTTCCTTCTAATGGTATTGGCCAAGGGCAATCCCCACAGATATGCTCATATATCCTGCATTTCCTCACACAGTGTCGGGGCAACTGCACCTCAGTTTGAGGCAATTAGAACTATAAGCCTGGACAAGTCAATCTTGACTCCATCTTGACACTTGTTTCATGACTATGTGCAGCAGGTGTTAAAGGAGGCCAGAAAGCCTACTAAAAAATCTTATGTTTACAGATGGATGAGGGTTTTTAAGTGGTGCCTAAACTGGAACAGAGGGTCCCTTTTAGTTAACACCCCTCTGATCTTGAGGTATTTGTGTGAGCTACTTCAGGATGGCATATTGTATATGTCCATTAAGATGCATTTATCAGCTATGTCTGCTTGTCTGCTAGTAGATCCATCTCTTTCTTCTTTTCCATTTGTATAAGAGTTCATGAAAGGAGTATTTCATGTGAGACCACTGCCCCCCACCCCCCCACCCCCACACACACACACACACACACAAGCAAATTCCTCCTTCATGGGATCTCAACCAAATTCTTGATAAATTGACCTTAGCACCTTTTGAACCTGCCACTCAGTCTAATCTGAAGTTCTTAATGTGGAAAATTGTTTTACTTATTGCACTTCCATCTGCAAGGCAAGTCTCTGAGCTGCAGGCCCTCATGGTGGGACAACCTTACCTTATTTTCCACAAATATAAGATTGTGTTACACACTAACCCCTCTTTTATGCCGAAAGTGGTCTCAGAATTCATCCTCAATTGGTTTGTTAGTCTCCTTGTGTTCTTCCTGCAGTGTAAGAATAAGAGAGAAAGACTACTTCATACTTTGGATGTGTATCAGCAGCCAAGGTACTGCTTTGACAAAACAAAAGGTTGATAGGCTTTTTGTTTCCTACACGGGGCAAAAGAGGGTTAGCCTGTCTCTAAGCAAATCATTGCACATTGGTTGTCTGGTATTATTTTTTTTTGTTACACAGCCCATGGCAAGGTGAATCCAGGCAAGGTAAAGGTGCATTCTACCAGGGTTTTTTCCTCGTAAGTGGTATATCAGAAAGTAGTGGAGTCTAGAAGTATTTTTGAGGCAGAAACTTTTTTCCTATGTCTATACATTTAGGAAGCACTACAAGTTGGATGTCTTTTCTAAATCAATTGCAGGCTTTATTAAGGCAATTCTCCAGGGGCTTTAGGACCCTTATCCTTTTTTTTTCAGGTTGGGAATCTACCTATGTGCCAGTAAGGTAGTGTGTTTGTTGAACATAATAAAGTTGCATAAGTTCTCCTTACCTGTAGCAGTATCTGTTTGTAGAACACCCTGCTGTACTGGTTGTACCCACCCACCATCTCCATTTTTGGATGTACATATGTTGGCATTGGAGTTAACATTGAGTTATGCTCAGTGGCCTTTTTTTTTCTTGTGTGTGGTTTTTGGTTTGGAACAGTAGGTATTCCTAAGCTTGTGTTTTCATCTTCTCTTCCTTCTAAATGCTCAAAAACTGAAAGGGTTTTGTCTGTGGGTTTGAAAGGCAGTCCTTGTGCTCTCAGGTAATTGGTCTATCGCATCCACAGACAGGCAGTGCGAAGAGTTCTGAGATTTGATAAACTGATAGTGATAGGGTAGCAGGGCACTTCTATCCATATGCCAGTAAAACACTGGGTTATGTGAACATCTTCTGTTACAGGGAAGTAGGACTTGTGCAACTGTGCTTTCCTTGCTAGCACTTGAGGCACCTAAGTCTGTCATCAGACTCTAGTCACCTAGGCTGTAGTCATGGCTTTAACCATGTCCGCCACAGCTGGTTAGCAGGGTGCCTTCCTTGACACTTATCTTGTGCCCGGATAGTACAATATTCTTAAGCACAACTAATTATTGGAGAACTTCTTATTACAAGAAGGCAACAATGGGAATACTGTACTGTGGAATATTTTCCCTATGTCACAGTCTGCAATCTTAAGCAAGCAGACCACCTGAGCTGGTATGTACACAACTGAAAATAAAAGTGCAAATGACCAGGTAGCTCAAGACTTGATTTGGGTTACTTTTAATGCACAAAAGTTAAAAACCACAGTTAAGCACTTTCCTCATTACAGATATCATGAGAATCACTGAATAAAAAATGAAGTCTATAGTTTTGTAGAATGGACACTTTCTTCTTTCTATGAACTGTGTGTCCGTTGTATGCATTTCCTCCATCTTTAGCAATCCAAAAAGTGCTACTTGAGGCAGGAACAATAGACTTATGCTGTGGTTCTTCCCTTAACAGCAGGTCTTTGAAGTACAGAATCCTGGCATCCACTTTTTGGATAATAAGGACAAGTGTTTTTAATTTTGTATAGTTTGATCTAATGTCATCTCTTCTGTCCTTTTCTCAATGGATGGATCTTCAGATCCGACCTCGGCCACTCAATACTTTGGATCCAAAGCTCAGGATTCTCCCCTTACCCATAACTTCCTCCAGCCCCTGAAGTTGTGTCTGATCTCATTTGCCACTCCTTTGATACAGACACAGATCTCCACTGCTCAGGAGTGGGGTCTCTAAAAGTGAGATGTTTCCTGGGTATTTTTTTGGATATTTCTTAGGAAGCACAGTTTTTCTTTTTATTTCCTCAGGCTCACCCAAACACCATTGGTGCTTCTTTCACATTAGCTGTTTCTAAGTATTAATAGTTACTTTTTTTCTTATGAGCACTTTTATAACTACTTGTTTAGTAGTGGGATTTTGGTTTAGAGTATGGTTGGAGCTACTTTGCTGTGTTTGCTCTTGTAGTGCTAACTGCTGTGTTTGGTACTGCATTAGAAAAAACTTTGGGTTTTAAATTATGTGTGGCCTGTGTCAAGAAGATCCCAAACTCCGATGCACACTCTGTGTGTCTAGTGTCTCACTCAGCAACAGCTCCTCGTGGTCCTGCAGAGTGGTCCTAGCAGCAGAGAACTGAGAAAAGCGACTACTTTCCTGATTTAAGTAGTTTTTGCTGTTTTTTTACCTGAAATACCTTCTATTGTTTACCTTTAACAAGCTTAAACTGTTTTTTTAACTGTTTGTTGCATTATATATTATCTGCACTTAAAGTTTCATTTAGTCGAAAATTGGTCGAAAGTTGTTTGTTTGTTTGTTAAATTTAACTGTTGAGGCTGCCCACTAAAGTGTGCTAGCCTGTGTAACTGATTTATTACTGTTTCCTGCATTTCTGTGTGCTTTCTATCTCAAAAACAAAAAAAACTAAAAAATATCCTTGTTTTCCCGCCTCTCCTCCACTAGTTTAGACCAGTATACAGGCTTTGCTGTATTCTGGGCTGTGGTGTAGTTCCTGTGTTGTCCATTGCCTTACTTGGATAGAAGGAAGTTTCTTTGCTCACCAGTGGGAGTGGGGAGCCTTGAGCAGCCTATCTGTCCCTGAAGGAGTGACCTCAGCACAAGAGCTTGTAGTAATTGGTTGTTTTGGACCATTTCTAGCTCTTTTGAGTTCCCTGTTTAAAATCCACCTCTGAGCGTTTTTTTCTGGGTATACTACTCGGCAACAGCTCCTCGTGGTCCTGCAGAGTGGTCCTAGCAGCAGAGAACTGAGAAAAGCGACTACTTTCCTGATTTAAGTATTTTCTGCTGTTTTTTACCTGAAATACCTTCTCTTGCTTACCTTGAACAAGCTTAAACTGTTTTTTTAACTGTTTGTTGCATTATATATTATCTGCACTTAAAGTTTCATTTAGTCGAAAATTGGTCGAAAGTTGTTTGTTTGTTTGTTAAATTTAACTGTTGAGGCTGCCCACTAAAGTGTGCTAGCCTGTGTAACTGATTTATTACTGTTTCCTGCATTTCTGTGTGCTTTCTATCTCAAAAACAAAAAACAAAAAAATCCTTGTTTTCCCGCCTCTCCTCGACTAGTTTAGACCAGTATACAGGCTTTGCTGTATTCTGGGCTGTGGTGTAGTTCCTGTGTTGTCCATTGCCTTACTTGGATAGAAGGAAGTTTCTTTGCTCACCAGTGGGAGTGGGGAGCCTTGAGCAGCCTATCTGTCCCTGAAGGAGTGACCTCAGCAAAACAGCTTGTAGTAATTGGTTATTTTGGACCATTTCTAGCTGTTTTGAAGTTCCCTGTTTAAAATCCGCCTTTGAGTGTTTTTTTTTCTGGCTATACTACTCAGCAACAGCTCCTCGTGGTCCTGCAGAGTGGTCCTAGCAGCAGAGAACTGAGAAAAGCGACTACTTTCCTGATTTAAGTATTTTTTGTTGTTTTTTTACCTGAAATACCTTCTCTTGCTTACTTTGAACAAGCTTAAACTGTTTTTTTAACTGTTTGTTGCATTATATATTATCTGCACTTAAAGCTTCATTTAGTCGAAAATTGGTCGAAAGTTGTTTGTTAAATTTAACTGTTGAGGCTGCCCACTAAAGTGTGCTAGCCTGTGTAACTGATTTATTACTGTTTCCTGCAATCCTGTGTGCTTTCTATCTCAAAAACAAAAAAAAAAACAAAAAAATATCCTTGTTTTCCCACCTCTCCTCGACTAGTTTAGACCAGTATACAGGCTTTGCTGTATTCTGGGCTGTGGTGTAGTTCCTGTGTTGTCCATTGCCTTACTTGGATAGAAGGAAGTTTCTTTGCTCACCAGTGGGAGTGGGGAGCCTTGAGCAGCCTATCTGTCCCTGAAGGAGTGACCTCAGCACAATAGCTTGTAGTAATTGGTTGTTTTGGACCATTTCTAGCTCTTTTGAAGTTCCCTGTTTAAAATCCGCGTTTGCACGGCTTTGCGCCGGTTAAACAAGGTTAAACTTTTTCTGGCTCCACCAAGTCTGCTCTTCAAATTTTCCCTTAAGAAAGCTCTACTCTTATAATAATCAGTCTAATCGCTTTATTATAAGCCTAGCACTTGTTCTCAAAACCTCTCTTCTAAGTAAGCACTCGCTAACTAAAGTAAGCACTACATCCACCTACCTTCCCTGTGAGTACCCACTTCCCTTAAAGGCACAGCACTCCCTTATAATATTCTAGCATGTCGAGTGGTAGATTACTAGCATCCTCTCCGGTTCAGCTGGTTAATCTGGGAATCTTGAGACAATGCTACAATTGTCTCATGTACACAGACAACCCTCTCCTCCTCCCAACAAACACAAATACATGTGAGAGATGCAACTATATAGCCAAATTGGAGGCTGAACTCTCTCAACTCAGGACTGGCAAGACCAGACAGGAGGAGAAGGTAACCACACACACACCAAACCCAGTCCCACATAGACCTACCAAAACTGCAAACCAAACACATAATAACACAAAGACATACTCGGAGGCTATAACAAAAAACTTACCAAAACACCAGAGGCTCCCAAAGCAGACACCCAAAAATCCACCACCTCAAAACATAACACATGCAACACATACTTCAATAAATCAGTGTGTCAAACAATCACAGCCCTTAAGGCCAAACACCATGACTGATACACTAGTAATAGGTGACTCTATAGTCAGACACACTGACGTCCCGCTTACCAGGCTGAACAAGGAGAGGGTAACGGTGAGCTGCTTATCGGGAGCTAGGATCCGCCACATAACACACGCACTCAGGTCACTCCAAAGCAAGTACAAATATGACTCCGTCATTGTCCATGCCGGCGTGAATGACCTGAGACGTACCTCCCTGGACTACATGAAAAGAGACATAGAGGAGCTCTCTGATTATGTAGCCCAGGCTGGTATGACCCTGACCCTGAGCAGCATCTTGCCCTCACCAAGAATGATGCCACAATACAAAGACAAGATGATCAGCTTTAATAATTGGCTCAAATTCTGGTGTCATTCTAGGGGGATCCAATGTCTGTCTGCTTGGGATGACATGCTGGACAAGCCACATTGCTTCGCAAGGGACAGCTTGCATCTGTCACCACTGGGCTTCCGGATATTGGCTAAGACTCTTGCCTCCCCCATAGTGCCTTTTTTAGGCAAGGCTCAAAAGACAAACCCACCTCCTTAGAAAACAAAAATGGAAAAAATTTAAGGGTAATGCTGCTCAGCGCCAGAAGTCTAAATCTCAAGATGCAGGCTCTCGAAGCACTCCTCAGTATGGAGAACATTGATGTCTGTGCAGTAACTGAAACCTGGTTCAAGGCTCCTGAGAGCACCCCAGCGCTACCAGGCTATACCTCGTATCATGCTTTTCGGCCCCAAAACTCGGGCCAAACCAAAAAGGGAGGGGGAGTGTCTATATTCATCAAGGACACCCACACCTCCAAGTTAGTGGCAACACATGAAGCATCAGAAACCATCCAGGTGCAACTAACCATAGGCAAAACTGCTATACAACTGGTAGCATCTTACAGACCACCCTCCCAATCTCAGGAACCCCACTCAGCCTTCCTGAAGACATTGGAGGATATGAATGTCTCACCAAACACCATCATATTGGGAGACTAACTACCCTAACATAGACTGGGTGCATTATTCTAGCCCAAACACCCTAGCCCAAAGGTTCCTGGAATTCATAAATTCAAATGCAGTGGAACAGCTAGTCACCTCTCCCACAAAGAGAGATAATATACTAGACCTGATCATCACAAACATGGGGACAAAGTGCTCCACACCGGAAGTATACCCCTCACTAGTGAGATCTGACCACAAACTAATCACCCTGGATATACCTATCCCACCTCCACCCCCAACACAAAAGACTACAGCGAAAAACTTCTCAAAAGCCGACTTTACACTTCTTAAAACTGAGATGGTATCCTTTAAGCCCACTGGGCCAGTGGAAACCACATCCCACAATGCAGAATCCTTCACAAATGCTTTCTACGGACATCTCCAAGAATGCATGGATCATGCAATCCCAAATAAAACCAAGACCCTCTCCACTAAGGGCAGGTGTCCTGTCTGGTGGACCCCAGCCATAAACAAATTGTATAACAAAAGAAGGAAGCTACTGCACGACAGAGCAAAATCCCATAAAGAGAAGGCATCTCTGATCAGCACTAGTAGAAAGCTACGTTCTCTCATAAAAACATCCAAGGCCAACTTTGAGAGAAAAATCGCTATGGACACTAAAGATAACCACAAGGCCTTCTTCAGCTATGTTAGAAACCTGGGTGGAAACCCTCAGATATGTTCAGAGTTAGTTCACAATGATAAAAAATACACTGAACCCACAGATATTGCCAACGTTCTGGCAGACAGGTTCAGTGCAAATTTCTCCCCTCCCTCACCCCCAAAAGAAGAAATACTTATCCCAGCTGAATGTAACCTCCCTGTCATCTCAGATGTCCAGGTGAGAACCGCCCTCAGCAAAGCTAAAAACACAGCATCAATGGGACCTGACGGTATCCCGGGTTGCGTGCTACGTGAACTCCAAGAGAAGCTAAACCCGCACATAAAAATGCTATTTAACCTTAGCCTTACTACAGGATATGTACCTGAACACTGGCATACAGCAACAGTTGTCCCACTCCACAAAAGAGGCACCTCTACAGACCCTGGTAACTACCGCCCCATAAGCTTAACCAGCCTGGTCTGCAAAGCTATGGAAAGAATCATTATGGAACTCATATACAGAGACATTGGGGACTTACAGACACTTGATCCCACCCAGTTTGGCTTTGTAAAGGGCAGATCCTGCCTTTTGAACCTGGTTGACTTTTTCGAAACAGTCACTAGAGCCATTGATGAGGGCAAAGCAAGTCCATACAGCCTACCTGGACTTGGCTAAAGCTTTCGACACAATACCCCACTCTGGCATCATAGACAAGCTCAACAGCTTAAATGTAAATCCATATGTCACAAGATGGGTGGCAAACTGGCTAAAGGATAGAACCCATAAAGTCAAAATCGCTGGAGCCATGTCAGACTCAAAGCCAGTCACAAGTGGTGACCCACAGGGCTCTGTCCTGGGACCCCTCTTGTTCGGCATTTATTTCTCAGATGTGAAAGTAAACATGGGAGGGTTGTGGCTGACAAAGTTCGCAGATGACTGCAAACTAGGCGCCATAGTCGATACACCAGCTGACACATACATCCTACAGAAAGGCCTCACTGAAACGGACAACTGGTGCCGGAGTCATGGCCTTAAACTAAATGCCAAAAAATGTATAGTCATCCCCTTTGGGAAAAACAAAGTACCCACAAATTATCACATAGACAGTAACCCACTGAGTACGGAAAAAGTAATCAGAGACCTGGGGACCCAAGTCGATAGTGACCTCTCATTTGACACCCACGTTGCCAAAGTGGTTAGAAAGACTTTCTACCTTGCCCACCTTATCATGAAGGGATTCACATCCAGATCAAAGGAGGTCATTGTACCCCTATACTCCTCCCTTATCAGGCCCATGATTGAGTACAATGCCCGTTTGGTATGTACCTCACCCGCACTTGCAGCAGCTAGAGAGACCCCAAAAGTACCTCACCAAGAGGATCAAGGGTCTCCAACATATGTCATATGCTGCCAGACTAAAGAAACTCCAGCTCTATTCAGTAGCATACCGCCTGCTCAGAGGTGATCTGTGCCTGACATACAAGGCCATGTCCAATCAGGAATTGATGGACATGCTCCACCTCAAAAATCCAAATCCATCAGAACCACGAGAGCTAAAGATTTAAACCTCAGCACAAATATGAATAGGACATGCTGGAGGGACAGATTCATAACTCAGAGGCTTCCCATACTCTGGAACAGAATCCCAGTTCATGTTAGGCAGAGCCCCTCACTGACTCTCTTCAAGAGAAATCTTGACGAGTGGATGGGAGATTGTAGGTTTACCCCAGGGGTCATCTCTGTGTCACTACTAGACAGAGGCACAGTAAACTAATTCTATTATGTAAGGGGGTCTTCACTGTGTCACTACTAGACAGAGGCACAGTATTCTAAATCTATTCTGTACACTTTTGTACCATTACATGGGGTGGCGAAAGCCACATCACTATGGCTAGGCTTATAAATGCCCCAGGGCAGATAGCCTAGTACCAAACTATGAAACTATGGTGCACTGCTACCCACTTGGATGTGCAGTGCACTATCTGTACTGCTTTTGGTTCTCGGGCTATTGTTGAGTGTGAAAATAAGCTGGTGATGAAGGGACTTCTCTCTACCCCTGCGGGAGATCCATCCCAAACTCAGTCTGGTGTTTCTGGAGCTTCCCCTTCTGTCTAGAAGCCTTTTCAAACAGACCGGGGGGGGGGTTAAAGTCTCAGGCAGACCTAAAGAGAAATGCATGGAGTCCAGAAAGCACTCTCAAGATTGGTCTTCCACATCTCTTACTTCCAAGGCCCAAACAGCAAAGCTAACTAAACCATTGCATCTGATCCTTTTTCAGAGCCTATTGTGCTTGGATCCAGTACTTTGACGCTCCCAGAGCAAAGGTTTTGTCTGGAACCCATTTCACCTAGGCTCTGTTCACCATTTTTGAAGGAGAGACCATTTCGTCGAACCTCTAGGCCACCTTCTACTGTCTTTTCCTTGTGATTAGTCCAGTCATCCACAAGTCTGTCTTAAGTAGACATGGAATGGATGATAAGGAGGTTTGTTAGGACCCAGATTCAGCTGGGGTCCTCCTGGCCCCAGACACTGCTGGATCTGAAGTCATAGGCCCTTCCCCTGTCCACACTGTGACTCCTACTCTGATCTGTCTCTTGGTCATGGGGGTTATGGATCAGAATGTCACCCAAAGTTTATATGCGTTGGAGCCAGAGACTTGACTGTTTTCCACTTTGGCGTCATCTCTGATCCAACTGCCACAAGTGAGCTTGATTTCAGAAGGGTGTTTTGGCCAAAATACTGTAGCTGGATCAGGAGGGACAGGTTCAACCCTGATGTTTTCAGAGCCATCCTTTCCTCTCTGAGTCTCAGTGCTGGATAGGTGAGCTCTGGCGTCTGCCTTGAAACCTAGCTGGATGGAATTCCAAAGTCTGCCTGGAGTGGTAGCTTTGGCTCCTTCTGGAAATATTTCAAGTTCTTCCTTGGCTTTGGCATTTGAGGCTCTCAAGAGACCATTTTCCTTGCAGGATGAGCGGATTTCTCTTACTCACTTGTTTCCACCCATCTCCCATGGAATGCCCTTGGGCCCCGAACCTACTAATCGAGTCCTTTTGGGACAGCTGGGCCAATCCAGCCTTAAGACCGTCCATATTGGAGTCTCCCACACTTGTTCCGAGTCCTCTCTGGAACATCTCACCATAGAAGATTCTTGGAAGCATGCGTGTAAAAGGAGGCTTGTTGACTCCCCTCAGGAGTCACCAGTTTAAGACTATGATTTTGAGGAAGGGGAGCTTCCTTGAGGACATCTCATTTGAGGAGATCCTCAAGGTTTTGAGACAGAAAAATGGGTGGTACACTGAAGCCCCTTCCCAAGATGAGTCAGTGTTTCTTGTGGCCTTTTGGACTGGTCCAGCTACTTCTTGGGTGGTCTATCCTGCCAGTGAGATGGTTGACCTCATCTCTAACTGGGCATGGAAAGAGCTGTATGTGATTGAACCAGTTCCCCTCAAATTGGATAAGTACTTGGTCTCTCCCAAGGACCAACAACATTGGAACAAGGGTCCGGCTGCAGATTCCATGGTAGTGGTGCTCACCACCACAAAAGAGCTTGTGGAAGAAATCTGTCCTGTTCACCCTACTAACAGAGTCCAGGACATTGGACAGTTTTGGGAATCAGGTGTATGCTTCAACTATCATTGCACTGAGAGCACTGAAGTATTTGGTATGTGTCACTAGATTCCAAAGGGATTTGAGAAAGGAACTCTGAGCCCATCTCTCCAGAGGGGAAGAAAACCTTAGACTCGCAGTTGTCCACCTTACAGTCCCTTTCAGATGTGTCAATGTGTCTAATGTCTAACATGACAGAGGAGACCATTACAGTAAGAAGACATCCCTGGATGCACTTGTGTGACTTTGTGGAGCACTTCAAGACATCCTTTTTCAATGCCCCGTATGATGGATCAACACTCTTTGGGCCTAAAGTCAAGGAAACAATTTCCACAAGTGAACAGGGCAGGAATACCATTTCTGCTATAGGAATATGATTCTGTACCCCCCCTCCCCCCGAGGTCTTTGTCTAGGAACCAGAAGGAGGGTAAGAAACTATGGTCCTGGAAATCCCAAGGTTTCTCTCTGGAAACTTATGGCAGCCGACCCTCCCCCACAACAAAAGGAGGAATTCTAGTAGTGGACTTCATCCCCATGGCAGAGGTGGGCCACAAAACAAAGGTTTTCAGCATTCATGAATGGTTGCCCAACTGCTGCACTCTGGAGGCAGTTGGGGGGTGCTTATCTCCAAGACTTGCACATCCACCATCCATGACATATGGGTGCAGAAAATCATAACTAGAGGCTATTCACTTCCCTTCTGTTTCATCTCCTACCATCAACAAAATTGCCAAATGTTCCACCTTCTCAAAGGCAAGCAGCACTTATAGAAGTAAAAAAGTTGCTGGACAAGTCAATCAAGAGGTCTCGCCAGACAAGCATGGATCCTGAGGTTACTCAAGATTCTTTTTGGTTCCAAAAAAGAACATGTACTTAGACCAGTTTTGGACCTCCGCCATCTCAATTAGTATGTCAGACAGACAGAGTTGCAGATGGTCATGACTTGGTCCATTCTCCCACTGTTGATAGAGGATGATTGGATGTGCTCAATGGACCTTCTGGATGCATGCTACCACATCATGACTGACAGGTGATCCAGAAGGTTTCTCCACTTGTGGCTAGGAGCCCTATAATTTCAATTTAGAGCCATGCCATGTACTCCTTGCTCTGTCTTTGCTCATGGCTGGGTATCACAGTGAACTCAGACATGTACAAGTTTCTGCCTGTGCAAAGAATAGAATTCATAGGCACACAACTGGACACAACTTGTCAGATAATGAGACTCCCAGTCAACAGGTTGACCACACTCCACAGCTGGGCATTGGAGGTTCTTTCCTGGCAGGAACCACCTGCCAGACTGTTTCTTTGGCTGGTAGGTTTAATGGCTATGTCCATTACCCTGGTTCATCTAGACCGGTGTCACATGAGAGTGCTGCAGTGGTCCATCAGACATCAACCAATGGGCTTTCAAGTAAACTTGACAAATATTTGCAGAATGCCCATCCAATGGTATCTCAAGTCCCTGATGGTATCACAGGGTCATCTATTTGTCCCTCCACTACAAGGGAAAGACAGTTCAAGGCATGTGGTTCCCCTCCAAGACAAGTCATCATATCAATATTCTTGAGATGAGGCATTTCTCTTAGTGTTGCTGGACTTTCAGGACTCCCTCCCTCAAACAGTGAAATCTGTCCAGATGGATAATATGTCAGTAGTCTGGTACATTAACATACAGGGAGAAACATGCTCCTGTCCATTATGTTAAGAAATAATGATTGTTTGGCAACAGGCAGTGTCTTCCAACTGCTTTCTGATAGCCATACACGTACCGGAAAAATCTAGTGTACTAGTAAACATGCGCAGAGGGTCTATCCTTTTGGCTTACAAGTTTTCCTTCAATTTGAAGGTGGCAGAGTAGATTTTCTATCACTGTTATGGGCCGTGCTGTAATCTTTTTGCCTCCCCTCACAACACCAAGTGCAGCAGGTACTTTGCCCTAATCCCCCATGAGGGGTAGCCACCAAAGGATGCTGTGACTCACATTTGGATTCCTGGGGTCCTGTATGCCTTTCCATCTACTCCTCTAATCTCAATATTTCTGCCAAAACCATTGGAGGGAAGACTATAGTTATACTCATTGTCCATTTTCTGGCCTTAACAAGTATGTTTCACTTCATCTGGCCTCATTTGCAAGACCCTCCTTGGATGCTGGATCTCAGTCTAGATCTTCTGTGTCATCTGTCTGGAATGCTTATCATCCCAGAGAGCATCTACCAGAAAGATTTACAAAAGCAAGTGGCAAAGGTTTTCTATTTGGGCCTCTCAGAGGAATGTGGATAATTTTTTGGCTTCTCTTCCAGTTGTGTTTGATTTTCTGGCTTCTCTTTTCATAATTGGGCTAACTATTCTACTATCAAAGTTCACTTAGCTGCTATTTCAGGTTTATACATTGGAGAAAGTCAGTCCCCTCCTGCCTGTCTTAGATTATCTAAAGCCTTCTTAAGGGGTACTTTCCTTCTCAGACTTCTCCTAAGGGATCTTATTCCCACTTGGGACATTACTGTTATGCTACAAGCTTTAACATGAACCCATCCCCCATTAAACCTACAGCCAAGGTGGATCTCAAGTTTTTGGCATGGAAAATGTTATTTTTGGTGACAGTCACTTCAGCTAGGAGAGTCTCAAAACTTCAGGCCCTCCTCTGCAAACCTTCTTATCTTGTCTTTCACAAGGATAGGGTGTCTTTGTGAACAAAACCCCTCCTTTTTTCCCCCCAAGGTAGCTACAGAGACATCATCAAGTCAGGCTGTCAGTCTACCAGTTTTCTTTCCCAATTTTTCCAGTAAAGGGGAATATATACTGCATTTGGTGGATGTGCATTGTCAGCTCTGTTTCTACATTCACTGTACTAATGAGATTAAGAGGTTATTTGTTTCTTTCTTAACAGCCAAGATGGGACAAGGCGCCTCCAAAGTGACTTTATCTTGATGGTTATCTGACTGCATCTTATATGTATACAGCAAGAAAAGCTTTACTTTACCCAAACCTGTCAAGGCAAATTCGACTTTGATCTATGGCGGCTACTATTTCTTTCTTCTCAAGAGCCTCCATTGATGATATCTGCACTGCAGCCACTTGGTCCAATGTTCATTTCTCATTATAAATTGGATTTGCTGTGTTGAGACAGAGCTACTTTTGGTTTAGTTGCCCTTTGGAATATCCTTCCTTGAGACCACCCAAGGGTTTCATTAGCTGCGGACTCTGTACCATCCATTGAGGAACGAACAGAACAGGCATCAGATATCAAAGTTTTGTATTTACCATAATGTTAGATCTGTGTTGTCTGCTTCCATCTTTGCTGAACTCCTCACCCTCCTTCCCTGCTTCCATTTACTACCTATTGTTTTGTTGGTATAACTGAACTGTCTGTTTCCTAAGTCTATCTCAGTGCACTTTGAACTCCAGAGCAGCATGTAAGTTAAGCATTGTGTTTATAGACTGTTTTTTTTTTTCATTTTAGGATAAGGATCTTTATCCTTTTTTTGGCAAACTCATTCTGAGGTAATGTCAGGAGCTGGTGGTAATTATGGGTAAGGGGAAAAGCCTGAGCTTTGGAGATGAGTGTTGTCCAAAGTCGGATCCAAAGACCCATCTGTTGAGGAAGGATGGAAGCAGACAGCAGCTCTATTGTTATTATAAGTACATAGCTTGCATTTTTGTCCTTATACCATTACAGTTAATATTTCTGCTATTTATTTGTTTAGTGTAGTCTTTGCTTAGATTTTCTGAGTAGAAGAACTGAACAGAACACCCAGAAACACAGCATTTGTATGGGTTAGCACAAGTGACATAGAAAGCACTTCAGTGTGAGATCACATCATTTGTAGACTCATTCAGTAGCCATAGCTGACTGATCCATGACTGACATCGATAAGTAGAACTTCAGATGTTGTGACTGTTGCAGAATTTTTTTTCTTCAAATAACTACTTTTATGAGGGATACTACCACACATCTGTATATTTTCTTGAAAGCCAGATGTCAAAAATAAGTTATTTTTTTCACTCAAAAATGATGTTTGCTTATTTAAAGTTGAAAGTTGACAACATTAGAGAAGCTGCTTGATATCCTGAAAACTGACTTTTTTCTGTGCTTTTTGTATTGAATTCATGAAGTTTCAAAGCCATTGTGGAGTCATCATCATCATCGTTATTATATATTTACTTTGAGCTGTGCAGATTTCCATGTCCTTTAATAAGACTACCTAAGATTTCAGGTTAAGCAGCGGCACTTCATATGTGCTGAATGTTAATAGAGAACTCAACACCTTTTATATTGATATGTTTTGAGAGGGACATACTTATTCATTTGATTGTATAGTGCTAATAAATATTATCAGAATTTGATGTGATAGAGTCTTTCAAAAGTTCCTCCTTTTTGCCACAAAAATGGTATGGGCTTACAGAACCTTTGAAGATGGCCCACATTCTTATGTTGGATCATTAGTTACTTTTTGTTGACCATTTCTTTTCTATTTGTCCTTTAAAAGAAGTGTAGTAGCAGCTGTAGAAGTAATTTATCTGGCACAATGGTGTTTATGATTCATGTTTCCAGTGGTAAACCTTTTTGTGGAGGGCTTTAACATTTTCCAACAGTAGTGACTAAAACTATCCATACATATGCAGCCTCAGAAATTCCATTCTCCTGGTAGTCAGTCTGATCTTCAGTTTTCTGATGCTTGGAACATTATATAAAGATCACTTTACACTATTTTAATGTGCACTGGAATCCGTTTTTCTGACTGTTTTACCACCTTTATTAAATTATCACTTAAGACATAGGCAAATGTATACTAATATAGAAGAAAACAAGCCATATTAACCTGTTTCCAGTTACATGCATTACACATCACATTTTTCTTTTTATAACTATTGTTAGTCCAACATTATATAAATTGCTCATTTCCTGCTTTTCATTGAACATGCCTTGCAATCTTGAACTTATTTGTATGAATGTATTAAGTCTCTCTATTCTTTCCTTTCTATCTACATCTGCTGGTAAATATGGATATTTTTAATAATTTTCAAACCATACATAATGAACTTAGTAACTCTATAAAAATATGTAATCAGCTACCTATATTTTATGTAGTTCTGTTTGCATACTGTATTTTTTTGTGGAGCTTAACTCTTGCACCTCAACTGAAATGTTTTCTGGCCAGTCATAAAACAATATAAATAAACTGGACCCACTAGAGTGAGTCCAGAAATATGGAGACTGAATGACGGACAGAACAGACTTGCATATACTAAGTCTGAGATACCATTTCTCAGCATATTCCCTTTTCTCTGAGGTATGGTGAGCTTGGAGTAGGTATATTTATGGAGGGCTTGCTCTACCCACATGGGGGGTGCAGGGTGGCTAGCCTGCCCTGCAGACAGAAGTTTTAAGGAGAAGAGCCATTTCTGAAATTTGCTCTTCTCCTGTGTTTTTTTTTTTTTTTTTTTTTGTGGCTTCTCAGCACTTGGCATTTGGAGTGCTGATATTTCAATAGGGAACCAAATAAACTACTTGCCACACTGAATAAGGGTCCTTTTCTCTCACTGTTTATTATTTTCTTTTTTTTTTCATGAAAATCTGAAGAGCTGCCCATTGGAAATGCTCAAGCTGAGAAAAGAGCAATGATAAGGACATGTAAGACAGGGCAGAGCTTGTGCCTTAATATTTATAAGTTTGGGAGTGTGTGTGTGAGTGCACAAATGTGGGCATTTATATGTATGTCAGTGTGTGTGTGTGTGTTGTTGTTGTGTCTTTTGGCTTTTCACAGTTAGAGGTTGCCACAGCGGAACTCCAGTCCGCTAATGATTGGCAGTAGATTTTTTACGTGCCGAGTTGCCAAGCCTGACGCACAACCTTCAACGAAGGTACACCCATTCACGCATGTCTCCACACAGAAGATGCTTTAGCTGAGAATCGAACAGGACAACGTCTTACTGTGAGGCGACAACGCTACCGCAGCACAACCACCACTGTGTGTGTGTGTGTGTGTGTGTGTGTGTGTATATATATATATATATATATATATATATATATATATATATATATATATATATATAAATATATATATATATATATATATATATATATATATATATATATATAGATATATAGAGATATAATATAAATATATATGTATGTGTGCGTATGTGTTTATTTATACAGTGGATACAAAAAGTGTACACACCCCTGTTGAAATGTCAGGTTTTTGTGACATAAAAAAAATGAGACCACAATAAATCATTTCAAAACTTCTCACACCTTTAATGTAACCTATGACCTGTACAATTCAATTGAAAAACAAACAAATCTGTTAGGGGAAAAAATATAAAAAATAAAAAACATACAATAACCTGGTTGCATAAGTGTGTACACCCTTAAACTAATACTTTGTTGAAGCACCTTTTGATTCAATTACAGCATTCAGTCTTCTTGGGTAGGAGTCTTATCAGCGTGACACATCTTGACTTGGCAATATTTGCCCACTCTTCCTTGCAAAAGCGCTCCAAATCTGTCAGATTGTGAGGGCATCTCTTTTGCACAACCCTCTTTAGGTCACCCCACAGATTTTCTATTGGATTTAGGTCTGGGCTCTGGCTGAGCCATTCCAAAGCTTTAATTTTCTTCTGGTGAAGCCATTCTTTTGTTGATTTGGATGTATGCTTGGGGTCATTGTCATGTTGAAAGGTGAAATTCCTCTTCATCTTCATCTTTCTAACAGATGCCTGAAGGTTTTGGGCCAAAAGTGACTGGTATTTGGAACTGTTCATAGTTCCATCCACCTTGACTAAAGCAAGCCCCAGTTCCAGCTGAAGAAAAGCAACCCCAAAGCATGATACTGCACCACCATGCTTCACCATGGGGATGGTGTTCTTTTGGTGATGCAAAGTGTTTTTGCACCACATGTACTTTTTGGAATTGTGGCCAGAAAGTTCAACCTTGATCTCATCAGACCATAACACATTTCCCACATGCTTTTGGGAGACTTGATGTATTGTTTTGCAAATTTTAGCCGGACCTGGATGTTTTTCTGTGTAAGAAAAGGCTTCCGTCTTGCAACCCTACCCCATAGTCCAGACATATGGAGAATACCGGATATTGTTGTCATATAAAAAAGAGGCATCCAGGAACTCCGAAGGTCAGTAAAGGCTGGTGATGTACACACACAGTTTTATTAATGCTTTCATCTAAATAGCGTACACACACAGTTTTATTAACACTTTCATCCAAAAAACACTCCATATAAAATTCACTTGCTACATATAATAAAACAACTAATTACAACAATAATTGAATAATTAAAATAATTAATTAATTAAATCAATTCCTGATACCAAAAAATGTTATGTAAAGATGTTGTAGATTAATACATCTTTATATAAAATGTTTTGGTATCAGGAATTGATTGTCAATTAATTAGCGTAATTAATCAATTATTGTAATTGTTTTATTATATATAGCAAGTGAATTTTACATGGAGTGTTTCTGATGAAGTCATTTGGATGAAAGCGTTAATAAAACTGTGTGTGTACGCTAATACAGTAATGGTTTCTCACCAGCCTTTATTGACCTTCGGAGTTCCTGGATACCTCTTTTTTTACAGTTGTTTGTTCTTGGTTTTCACGCTTTTTGGTTGCTGATTGTTGTCATATGTAGTACACAACCAGTACTTGCCAGAAATTCCTGCAGCTCCTTCAGTATTGCTGTAGGCTCCCCGACCAATTTTCGTCTTGTCTTTTCATCAATTTTGGAGGGACATCCAGTTCTTTGCAACGTCACTGTTATCCCATATTTTCTCCACTTTTTGATGACGGTCTTCACTGTGTTCCATGGTATATCCAATGCTTTGGAAATTTTTTTGTACCCTTCTCCTGACTGATACCCTTCAACAATTAGATCCCTTTGATGCTTTGTAAGCTCTCTGTGAACCATTACTTTTGCTGTAGCAGGCAACTGAGTAAACGTCAGGAAAATCCTACTAGGACAGCTGAACTTTATTTGGGGTTAATCAGAATCTCTTTAATTGATGGCAGGTGTGTACCCAAGAAGACTAGATGCTGTAATTAAATCAAAAGGTGCCTCAACAAAGTATTAGTTTAAGGATGTGCACACTTATGCAACCAGCTTATTGTACGTTTTTTAAAATTTTTTTTATATTTTTTTCCCCTAACAGATTTGTTTGTTTTCAATTGAATTATACAGGTCACAGGTCACATTTAAGGAGGGAAAAGTTTTGATATGATTTATTGTAGTCCCATTTTTTATATCACAAAAACCTGGCATTTTAACAGGGGTGTGTGTACACTTTTTATATCTACTGTATATGATATATATGTATATATATATATATATATATATATATATATATATATGTGTGTATATATATATACACACACACACGTATATATTTTATACATATGTGTCCACATACATACTTATACACACACACACACATATATACAGAAATGCGCAGACACACACACACATATGTATACGCATAGATGTTTGTGTGTGTGTGTGTGTGTGTGTGTGTGTGTGTGTGTGTGTGTGCAAGCGTACACGGCTTTATAAGATTATATATTTAATTATCAACATACACTTTCATGATATTCTGTTTTCCCTGTTGCTAAATGTAGAATATAGGTTTCAGTGAATGTCTGCAGGTGTGTGAATTATAGTATTTTACAGGGGGGCCTCACCTCTACCACATGGCAAACTGTGTCTCTACAATCCTGCAATTCTGAATATACTGAATTGGAAAGTGTACAAGAATAGGGAAAGGAGAAACTTCCTAATCCCCACTGCTCCACAGTCTTTCTTACACTCACAGGTATAATTTGATTACACTGCCTATCAACCACATTACTTCATTATTTTTGTTGTTGAGCAGCATGGTATTCAACCATACTGAGTAATTTAGTATATACAGAGAGAGACAGAGCAATAAGCATGACAGAATAAAGGTGGAATTTACTTTCCTTAGAATGGTATAAGTTCTAAATTAAAAGCAGATAGCATTAAAAACATTCTTTCTTGCTTGTAAATATTCTCCTTTGCAGATATTGGGGCCTGTGAAGCTATGATGAAGAAGAAAACAAAGCAGGACTTCCAGGATATTCTAAACGTACAGCATTGTAAGTGACTTGACTTTGTTCTACTAATAGATGTTCTTTGATGATAAACTTCTAAATTGTACTTCAGAGCTACATAATCTAGCATTTCATTTGTAAGTATGGGATAAAGAAAAAACATTTGTTTACTTTGCTCATGCCCCTTTTCAGTCTGAACCGATAAGGAAGCAAGCACATTGTATCTTCTTAGTTTTGTAATTGTGAAAAATACGCTCCCGTCAATCATATTTCTCCTGTAACAACAGAAACAACCACTATCCATGAGTAAGATGTCATGCTGATTTCTTCCATTAAGCTCCATTAGGAAGTAGATAGAAAAATATAGCCCTTTGTGATTTAACTCCAGAAACTTGTAAATCAAAATAAACTTCACATTTTATGGAAGACAAGTGGCATTATTCACATTTTATGGAAGACATGTGGCATTTAAATATGTGATGTAAAGTTTTCAACAAGATCAGTGTGAATAAAGTTTATTGTTGTGGACTGAAATAAAGGCTACATTGGAAGTATCTCATAATGTATGCTAGCTGATGAAAGAAGCATCAGTGAAATCTCAAGAGGCACAAAGTTAAGTCACACCTTTTGCTGAATGTCCACAACATTATTAACAAGATGCTGCCACCATTCATTTCTTAGTTACTGTCTTACATCTTCACATCATCACCATTAATGTTCTTGAAAGAAACTTTATACATTTGCAGTTGAGACCAAAAAAGCATTAAATGCATTAGAAAATGCATACAATAAATAAGAATTAAAGCAAAATGTCATTGAATATATTGTTATTCTCTGTTAATACTACTAAAACTAAACCATCACCAACACAGTATTAACTATAAAGCATAAATTAAGCATAGTGTTAGCAAGAAATAATGCTAGTTCTTGATATAGGTTGCTGTTTACGATCTAGGTTATACTCTTTTGTAAGTTTGGGGCTTTTCCACCCAGTCGGACTAGCCAAGTTAAAAAAAAAAAATATATATATATATATATATATATATATATATATATATATATATATATATATATATATATATGTTTGTGTGTGTGTATATATATATATATATATATATATATATATATATATACACACACACACACACACACACACACACACACACTGTTTGCAATGCATGTTCATTTCATTACAATACAGATGTAGTTTATTGTTCAAGTTTTATGCAGTTAATATAAACTCATGTTTAATCCTTGCTGTATTCTGCTATTTTGATTGTATGCAGTTAATAAAGACCCATAGTTTCTTTGTTATATTTCTCCAAAAGCAATGCAGGTTTGGCTAGAATTTTTAATTTACTTTAGAATATTTTGCTTTCACACAACTGTTACTATTAATGCAGTTGTATCAGTAAATTCAGAGAATCAGTTAAAATTACTCTTTTTTGTATTTTCTTGTTTTTCATGGTTTCATAAATTCATAGCTCATTACTAGGTTAGCGTTCTTAAGTCATTCTAAGCCTAGCCAATCTTCTTTCCAAAGATGAGAATCAAGCACAGAGCGTTGTGTCATTGAGCCAAACACCTTGATCATTATACCAACCCCACTGTCTTTGTCAGTTATTAATAGACACCATGAGAGGGAGTATCTTGTTCATATTAATATACACCAGAATAGGAACATTAAACAGTAGCAGGTGTTTAGTTGTTTGGAATTTATCTGCCTGTAATGATTGAGCAAATGCCTGGAAGTTAATCCAAAATCCAGATATTTAAACACACAAAAACATGTGGCCAGTTGGCCTAAAACATGTTATTACATATCCGACAAATATCCTTATTTATTTTTTCTAAGAGTATGCAGAGAATAGAAAGGCCTGTATAAAAACTTCTAAGAAAATGTCTTCAGAATAAAGATGTAATAGAGATATTTAGTATTATATCTTTTCTTAGTATCAGATAAAGTCAAGTAATACATCTGCTATAAATAATTCTAATATGATTCTTGTATTACTGTCACATACTTCAGTACAGTCTTATGGAGACCCAAATGAACTAATTTAGAAGATTTTTTGTTAGATAAAAAAATTAAAGAAGGAAAATTAATTAAATATGGATACATGTGTGATTCATCTGCAGTAATGCATTATATTTTAGAGGAAACACTTGGAATCAACACTCAGTTTTCTGCATGTAGTTCAGATTTAATTGTAATACTGTTTACCAGTAGGAATGCTGCATTTTCTTAGCAGCAGAACCAAAATGCAAAGCTTTTTGTCTTCTACCTGTTTTTCACTATTAGAGCCTTTTGTGAATCTTTTCTGTGTAGCAATATAGAAATATAGGAAATAGCCATGATGTTCTTTGTGTTTCACTGTTGCAGTCATTAGATTTGGGTTATCTGCTTGCAGTAGTCCTCAGTCGGCCTGATTAATAAAGTTTTGGGTCCTGCGTCATTGCTGTCTCATCTTCCGTGACGTCAGGTAGTCAGGGGTTTAAAGCATGCAGCCGACGCCATTACATCAGTCTTTCTTGCCGTGCGGTGCTCGAAGCAGAAGCAGTTCGCAAGTGCCGGTCGGAAGACTCCTGAAATTTTCGTTTTCGAGTTTCAGAACCGAAGTCTTCAACTAAAGCTAAGTACCCCGTTGGGGAAACTTTTTCTTGCTCTTTACCAATGTCAGTAAAAGTTAATAATTGTATTTCTTGTGGAAAAAGCAAATACCTCACAAAGATTTTAATTCGTACAGTATTCCTTGCCTAGGCCCTGACCACGATGCATCTTGCTGTTGGTTTTGTGCCTTATTTAAGTAATGCACTATCCGTCATCGGTATATTTTTGCTTCTAAGTATTTCGGTTCTCAGTTCAATTATCCAGAAATGTCGTCGGTTAGCCATCCGACTACTGGAATTCTGAAAAAGCACAAAGATAAAGACAGAGACAGGCTGCCAAGGTCCATAGCTGCCGACGAAGCTTCTCCTAAGCCAGTCGCAAGTTTACCGGTACTCAGTGAGGTGCTTTCGCAGCCCCTGATACCCACTACTTCTGATTCACAGGCCTCTACTGAGACCCATTCGGAGTCCAGTATGCCGCGAGATGCTTCAACTATGGAACCTGCAGATGTCTCTTCCTTGGATGGGTCTGGAGCCGCTGTGCAGGCACCGGCTTCTGAGGGTGTATTCAGGTCTATGGACTTGCATATTAAACCAATGCCTCTTTGGTACCTCGAACCATACCTAAGAAACCGACGCCCAGGCCGCATGCACAGGCCTCTATGCCTAAAAATCAAATGATAAGAATGGCTGAAGATCTTATAACTCTAATCAGGGGAAGCCAACCACCCCCTTCTAAGAGACCTAGGACTGAATTTGTTTATGAATCTTCTGACTAGGATTCTGATTTTTCTGATTCTTCTCATGATCTGGATTTACCCTTATCTACTTATGAGGATTCTGATGCAGAGGACTGTATTCCCTCTGCTTCCCCTCCAGAGGATTTTTCCTTTGATGAAACCTTGCACACTTTAAGGGAACATTTTCACTGGGAAAACCAGGACTTTTCTGATTCAGAAAAGAGGCTTAGGGATTTCTTACTTCTGCCTCAGCATAAGCCTTTAGCTATACCTCCTGTACTAGACATTGTTGATGATACCTTTTCGGAATCTAGTTTGGCCCCTGATTCTTTGCCTCCTGCTCCCAGAAAACCTGATAGATATTACAGAGTCCCCGATTCTCACAATTTCCTTTTTAAAAATCCTATTGCGGATCCAGATACTAATTCACAGGGACCCAAGGGCATTAAGGGTTCTACTGCCAAAAATCCTACCCCCTCTGGTAGGGACTCCAGGGCGCTAGATAGATGAGGTAAGAAGGGTTACACTTCTGCAATCTTGGCCATTAGGGCCTTAAATTGTCAGTTTCATATGTTGAAGTATCAACAGCATGTTATTGGATTGCTTAAACAGAAAATTATGTTGATTCCTGACTCTGCTGAAAGTAAAGAATTACAGGATTTAATGCATTCTGCTGAACAGGTTGGAAAACATACTTTGCAATGTGGATTTGATTCATTAGAGGCCTCTTGCAGGGCTGCTGTCACTGGGTCTGTACTCAGAAGGCATGCTTGGCTTAAGGAGCAATCTTTGCCTGATCACGTTAAAGCTAAACTGTTGGATGCTCCCTTAAATCAGGACCGCCTGTTTGGCAACAAAGCTGAGGAAGTTCTTAAAAAGATGGAAGATAAAGCTAAATCTATGCAAACTGTGAAAGATTTTTTACAAGTTCAGCCTCCAAGATTTAGTAGGCATTGGCCCTCTAAGAATTGGTCCTTTCCGGCCCCTTCCAGATCTTCTCAATCCAAACCCAGACACAGTAGAAACCCCAGGATTCAGTCATAAGGTATGCACAAGACTAAGCAGTGGGGGGCTTCTGCATCCAAATCTGGGAGTAGTAAGACTCCCCCCTATGGAAAATTGTCTTAATGACTTGCCTTTAAAATTTCCAAGCACTTTTCAACTGAATTCTCCTTTAGGCGGAAAGATTGGTCTGCAGGCCAAAAACTGGAAACTTGTAACCCAGGACAAATGGGTCTTAAATATAGTGTCCCAAGGATACAGATTTCACTTCCACACGTTACCAACACCAAGCGGGTGGCCAGATCTACCCCCAAATCAGTGGGCAGAAGCCCAAAAGCAAGTACTTTCTCTCTTAAACATGGAGGCTATTCAGTTAGTACCAGAAGAGGAAAAGGGACAAGGTTTCTATTCAAGACTTTTCCTGGTACCCAGAAAAGACAATTCATGGCATCCTATCCTGGACCTTTCTACTCTCAACACCTTTTTGGTGATTCCAAAATTCAAGATGCTGATTCTTCACCAGTTGCTCCCTATGCTAGGCAAGGATGCTTGGTTGGCAACATTAGATTTAAAAGAAGCATACCTGCACATCCCTATCAGGGAATCTTGCAGAAGATACCTATGCTTCAAAGCAGGCTACACGCATTATCAGTTCTCTGCACTGCCCTTTGGCTTATCTACCGCGCCCAGGGTATTCACAAAGTGCCTAGCCCCAGTTATTGCATTTTGCAGACAAAGAAATATTCAAATATACCCATACCTGGATGATTGTCTAATTCAGGTAGAAAGCCAGGACATACTTTTGAATCATCTGGCCTTTGTACAAAGGGTGCTGACTTGTCTGGGGTACACCATAAACGAAAATAAATCACACCTGGTACCCTGTCAACAAATTATATTCCTGGGAGCAAGCTTGAATACAACTTCCCAGATGGCTTTCCTCATGCCAGAGAAACTGATTCATTTGATAACCTACTTCAAACAAGTGGCCACAAAATCCTTGCTATCTGCAAGGCAAATTCTGCAAGCCTTGGGGTTCATGGCCTTCCTGCATTCTTCTAATTCCATATGCAAGATGTATATGAGGAAACTACAGTAGTATCTAAAAAGTCTATGGTGTCAACACTCTCAGGATCTGGAAGCAATGATTCCTATTATACCTTGTCTACACCTAGAGTTCCTTTGGTGGGCAGAGGCCTGCCACCAAAACAAGGGATTACCATTCACGATACCCCCTGGTGCCCAAACCCTAACAACAGATGCATCAGACTATGCATGGGGGGGGGGAGGCTCACCTGGCAAGGAAGTGCATTCAGGGCAAATGGAACCCAAATCAAATGCACCTGCATGTCAATCAAAAAGAAATGTTAGCTGTACAGAATGTTGTGACAGCCTTCAAGGATCCCATTCTTCCAGGACAACTAATGGTAAAGACGGACAACACCACTGGTTTGTGGTACATAAACAAGCAGGGGGGTACGCATTCTTAAACCCTCTGCAGACTAGCCATGGCATTGTGGAACACAGCCTTGGGCTACCAAGTGAATCTACAAGCTTAATTCCTGCCAGGAAAACTGAATACACTGGCAGATGGACTAAGCAGAAACCTCATGGACCCACACAAGTGGAAACTGGAACCAAGGATTTTCAGCATGTTGACAAGCAAATGGGGGAGTCCAGATATAGACCTGTTTGCCTCCCCCCAGAACTATCAGTTGGACAAATTTTGCACAAGGATTCCCCACAAACAAACTTGGAAAGTGGATGCTCTGGCCTTCATCTGGAAAAACCTATCAGTTTATGCCTTTCCTCCTCTGCATCTGCTCTCCAAAGTACTACTAAAGAACAAACAGGACAAGCCAAGGATGATTTTGATTGCACCAAACTGGCCACGCCAACACTGGTACCCCCTCTTGTTAGTGTGTCATGGTTGGCCCCATGGCACCTGCCTCGGACACCTTCCCTGTTGTCTCAGCAGGAGAACCAGATTCTGCATCCTCAGCTTCAAACACTGAACCTAGCAGCCTGGCTAATTACCTAATCTCTCCTTTACCATTCCTCAGTAAACCAGTGATGGATCCTAGTACTAGGAAATCTTATGCTGCAAAATGGAAAAGATTCTGTGTCTGGAACCAGTCTCAAGGGATGAGCACAGCAGCACCCAATTTACCTCTGATTTTACAATACTTAACTGAGATGCTTCACAAGGGCTTGTTCTTTTCCTCCATCAAAATTCACGCCTCTACCATTTCAGCTCATTATAACACAGAACCTCCCCTCTTCTCACACCCACTGCTCAAGCAGTTCCTCAGAGGGGCCAAGAATTTAAGGCCACCAGAGAGAGCTCCAACTCCAGCCTGGGACCTTAACTTTGTCTTGAAGAAACTCACTCTTTCTCCTTTCGAGCCAGCTGCTACTGCAGATTTAAAATTTCCTTCTTGGAAAACAGCATTCCTTTTAGCAATCACTTCAGCAAGCAGGGTATCTGAATTACAGGCCCTTATGGCAGTGGAGCCTTTCAGCATCTTTCATGCGGACAGGGTGTCCCTCAGAACCAGTCCCTCCTTCATGCCCAAGGTGGTATCCAGTGTAGCTCTTAATCAGTCCATTCATTTGCCAACCTTCTTCCCTAATCCACAGAACAAAGGGGAATGGATTATGCGCTCCTTGGATGTGCACAGACAACTGAGATTCTACTTGGACAGGACTAAACCTCAAAGGAAATCTGAACAACTGCTGGTGGCATTTGCTGCAGGGAAAGAGGGGAAGGCTGTTTCCAAGCAAATCATTTCTAAATGGATAGGCCATTGCATTAATTTCTGCTATAAGCATCATGGAAAACCTATCCCAGAGGGCATCAGACCCCACTCTACCAGGACTGCATCTAACTCTACACCCTTTCTCAGAGGCGTCCCTACCAGGGACATCCTAGAAGCTGCTACCTGGAGTTCTGTACATACTTTCACCAAGCATTATCATTTACCAATTTTCTCTAAGTCCAGAGCTGGCCTTGCCACTGCAGTCTTGCAGGGCCTTATAGCAGGTCCTAATGCTACTTAAATTCCTCCTCCCAACCTTTTCGAGTGTATTCACTGTTGCAGTCCTGGTTACCTTCCTGCCAGCCCCCCTAACTTCTTTTGGCTATACCTCTACTTTCCTTACTATGCTTAAAAGCTTTTTGGTGTATTTGCTTTTTTGTTGGCGGTATATCCTTGTATATTTATACGTGTAATTGCTTCCCATTATGGGGGCACCTGACATCTGGGGCAAGAAAAACTGATGTAATGGAGTCGGCTGCATGCTTTATACCACTGACTACCTGACATCATGGAAGATGAGACAGCCACCGATGCAGGACCCAAGACTTTGTTAATCAGGCCGACTAAGGGCTACTGCAAGCAGATAACCTAAATGTAATGTGAAGTGAGGTAGCTGTAGAGATTGTTTCCCTTTACTTCACTGTAGTGCGATCTCGGAGTTGATATATTTAAGTAGCTGGGGGTGCAGCCCCCCCCCCCCTGCTCAGGTAGGTTGTTTTTGTTTTTATTTTTTTTTTTATATATTTGAAGTTTTTAAACTTCGCTCATATAGTGTCAGTTATATGAGCTTCAAAGTTTTGAAACTTCGAGCATATAATATAGACCCATATTATCTAGTTATTTTATAACATGCCTGTAAGAACTAACAAAAGCTAATACAGCAATCTTGTATACTTAATAAACCAGGTGGGTAATAACTCTTTTTATATCGCCTTTAAAATTCAAAGATATTTCTGGTTATAGTAATAGTGTTTTATCAAGTAACAGGCTTCACAATTCCATTAAATATTTTACCATTGACATAGTGCCCCTGGCTTAGTTAAACCCAGCTGGTAAACATTCTCTATACTTCTTCTTCTTCTTCTTTCGGCTTTTTCCCGGTTAGGGGTCGCCACAGCGGATCACCTTGTCCGCACATTGAATGGCAGTGGAGTTTTACGGTGTCGAGTTGCCAGCCCGGCGCCCAACCTTCCACAGAAGGCACACTCACATGCACACCTAGGGCCAATTTAGAGTGTCCAATCCACCTGCAGCATGTCTTTGGGATGTGGGAGGAAACCGGAGCACCCGGAGGAAACCCACGCGACCACAGGGAGGACATGCAGACTCCGCACAGAAGGCACCCCAGCCGAGGATCGAACCGGAGAACCTCTTGCTGTGAGGCGGCAATGCTAACCACTGCACCACCGTGGCATTCTCTATACTAAAACCAACAATATAGCCAGCTTTAGGTATCTGCAATACCTGTGGTTGCAAGAGGGCCCGTTAATCATCGTTGACTATGTGGGGACCTCAAAAAAGCTGTTGCTGTTTGGGGAAGATGAGGGAAAATGTATTAATTTCCTGATTATGCTCTTTAACTGCAGGGCTGTGATATGACATTGTTAGGATAAAGGTGATAATGAGCATAAGCAAGGTAAGCAGTAGAAAGATCAACAGAGAGACTGAGCTCATGGTAAACTTTGGGTTTTAAGAAGAGCTGATGCTTCTGATCTTCATGGATGTTTTTTTTTTTCTTTCAGGGAGTTTTATGAATACTGTTAGAACACCAGATACTAAAACTGTCAACTTTGCTGAAAAATTCAGCACAGTACCAAAAATAATAGCATAATAAAGGCTCAAAATCAGGAAAATGTTTTAAATATTACTCTAATTCACTTAGAAAAGAATAGAATAACACCTTTTGCATCAACATGCATTTTTGGACAATAAGAAGTATAAAACTCTGATGTCTGGATTTATTGACTGACTGTAATCTTGAATAATTTACCAGCAAATCAAACTTTTTACGAAAGACAGAGCATAAACAGAGAAGGTCTGTGAAATCAGAGACAGTGACAGGCATTCATTACTCCTCAGTGAGATAAATAAAAGTGGCTTACAGCAGTCACTGATCTGGTGTGGTAGTACCAGTGCTGCACAGTGTATTTCCATTTGCTGAAATACGTACAAAACTAGTATTGCTGCAGCTTATGCTTATGAGACAGAGTGTGTGTGTGTGTGTGTGTGTGTGTGTGTGTGTGTGTGTGTGTGTGTGTGTGTGTGTGTGTGTGTGTGTGTGTGTGTGTTTAAAACATATCACTGATTTTTATCTTTGCATTCACCCGATAATGCCAGGACGCACACATTATTCTTCTGGGTATCAGTAAAAAATCTAGTTAACAAGTAATTATATTTCAAAAGTAATGCATAAGATACATCACAGAACATTCAGACACTTCGATCTTCAAGGAATCTGGGGGATCCACTCACCAGACTGTATAAATTGATACAGAGGCCTCCCTTAATCATCCTTGACTGTGTGGGGACCCCACAAGAGCTGTTGTTGATTGGGCAAAAATGAGAAACACAATTATTAATTTTCTGATTACACCCTTTAACCTGAACAGGGCTGTGATATGACCCTGTTAGGATAAAGCTGATAATGGTCTCTGCTCTCAACCATTCCCATTCTAAAACCAGCCCTGCTCAGGTGTGTGTGTGTGTAAAGAAAGCTGCTGTACATTGTATGGTTTGGGGGGGGGGGGGATTGTATGGTTATTACGTCTTTAATTTTCATCACAGTCAAACCATAGAGGTCTGCACATGAGGTCATTTTAGCTTGTGTATGGGCTGAGGACAGTGTGGACATTGCTTCTTTTACTTTTTTCACAGACCTAACAGGTGTATAAAGAAGGTTATTACAGCTTGTGTAGGAGCAACAAGGTAGAATAAATTATTGTAATCATTATTTTTTCACTTTCACATCAGGCACGTATACAGGTAGCTGCCTTTGATGGTTAGAGTTGTGGAGTGCGGAGGCATGCTGTGTATATGAATTGTCAGCAGTCTCTTGAAATCCTTCTGCTTTCATCCCAGGCTAACAGTACAGGGATGCATAGGCAGTGACTGTTTTTTTTTTTTTTTGAGGGGAGGGGTTATAGAGGCAGGCAGTATTCGCAGATAGGACCTATGTACCCAGACAACAACTGGCTTGCTAGTTTATTGTGAGCTACTATTTTGTCATCTTTGAACATTAAGCCTTGGACACATCTTCCTTGAAAGAAAAACAAAATTAGACTGAAATTGTTTTCTTACTATTGAATTTTCTTTAGGATACCATTGGATTAAAAGGTTGGGAAAATGCTCTAAAATATACCCCAGAACATCTATAACCCTATGGCTTCTTGGGCCCTGGCTTATCTGACTTATTTCCTAAATTGTTGTTACTGTGCTGGCTTGATCAAAAAAGGTGTGTTGAAACACATTCTCACTGTTACAAGTCAAATTCCTTCCTCACCTATAAGTAAAACTCCCTGCTGAAAGCTGATTTTTTTTTCTCTTAGAACTTTCTTAAGCTCCACTGTAGCATTTTTAAGTGGAATATGAATACATGCCAGCATAATCCTCCTCCTCACTTGCCAGTAGCCCCTTACTACTAATATCTTCTGCAAATTTACCCTTGTTATATTTTTCCTCTTCTTTCACTATTGGAGCTCCTCTAGCAGTTAATATAATTGCTCCCCTTCAGTTTTGTCCCAGATATTCTGTTGAGTAAACATCCTGAAATCCTTTCTTTATCAAGTTTACATACTCAGTTCTTTCCAAATGTGTCTCCAGTAACATAGTTATTTGCACTCTGAATTTCTTAATATACTCTTTTTTTTCTATATGCCTGTGAAACTATTCATGTTCAAAGATAATATGGAAAGTGTTGCCATTGTGATAAGAAGTTATTGTTTCCAACTGTTATATAGAACAGCTTTCTTTAAAATGTCTAGTTTCAATGTTTGTGTTTTTAGCATACACCAGTGTTTGGTAGGTTGATCTTTTATGCAACTGTTTCTTGTCATGTCCATTTAAACCTATGTCACAGCTTGCAAACACTTTTTGTTTTAATGAAAATCCTCAAACAAAAAACCAAACACATCCTCAAAATGCCCCCCCCCATAACCTGTTAACTTAATACAAATACACAGAACTCTGTACATCTTCGAATATTGAAGTTAAACCCTCCTAATAGGAACAGTTGCAACACTCACTGGCTTTAACTGACCTATAATGAAGGTTATCTATGTTGTGACGCATGGTACAGCATGTGCTTCTACTTACAATAAGTGCTGTCTGTTTTTGTCTTATCTTTATTCCTCTCCCAAATGTACAAAACAACTTGACTGCTTTAAAAAAAAATCATATTTCAGCCTTTGAAAGAAAAAAAGTATTTTGTTTTATTGCCCTCTTCTTAGATTATCTCCATAGAAACATTATAACCAGTTACAGTTGCCTTCAACTGCAATCTTCTTATGTTGCACTGTGACTGTTTATTTGCTAAATGAAAACGTTTTCATTATATTCAGTGTTCTTTTACTTGCTTGTACTTAAGTGTTGTTGTTAGATCAAGCCAGGGGCCTTAATTCAGTTGTTCCCCTATGCAAAAGTAAGAAAAATGTATCAGTTTGGCTTATATCATGTTCTGTGTACTTTCACAACCTGTCTTTCACCTCAGCAACCTAACATTACAGCCTGTTATTTCACATGTGCTTTCTTCCAGGCTTTTTTCTCTTTTTACATTGCACTGCCTACATTTCATAAAACTAAACAAGAAGAAAGAAAGAAGGGGAAAGGACACCTGTTTGTTTATTATCCCTAAAACACACAAAAATAACTGAAACAACTTTACTATATAACATGCAGTATGTGTCATGTATTATAAAAGTACTGTTAAGAGCTGTTTTACTTACAGATACCTCTTTCCTTCCCCTCCCTGTCTCCTTAATGTTCTTCCAGACATTAATAACATAAAGTAGGGCATATACTGTGGTGTCCCCTACATGTTTCACAAACTCAAAAAAGTCCAATATTTCCAGGTTTTCTTGTTCTGCCATATTTCAAAACTTTGACTGATACTTTGTAATCCCACACTTCATTAATTTCTGAATTGCTGGTTTTCTTCCTGTTGATCTCCATCTTCCAACTTCAGTCTCTAGTTCATTTCCAGTGTACTCCTAGTTCCTCTAGTCAGCTTGTGCTATTTCGCTGTTTCTTCAGACTTTTCCTTTGGAGCTTTGGAAAAAGTTTCACTGGCATAGTCTGTCTATCAGGTTTATTTTCAGAAGAATAAGAAGCAGAGTCCCCTTCTGTTTGATAGCCCACTTTTTGTTGGGCATACTTTTACATTTCTTCCTTAGCATGCTCTGCATCAAAATATGACTTTGATCCTCCAGGGTAAAAAACATTCTGAAGATAACTGGATATAGCAGCTTGAATCTCACACCTGCCTCTTGACATTACCTGATTGCTGGAATAAATTTACTCCTCTTCTGCCTGGTGTACAGTCTACTGTACAAACTTTTAGTACTTTGCTATTCTGCCACAGTTTGTCAGAATCAACTCTTTCTGCTCATTGGATTGTATCTTTACTATTAGAGAGCTTGGCTGCTTTCACCTTAGAATGATGGAACATATACATGATGTGCCCTTTCAATTAACAGCTCCTGCTGTAGAGTACCAGTCCGGTTGGTTATTTGTGCTTTCATAAAATTTATAGTTCGGTCCTTCCAGGTTCTGTGGTGCAGCAGAAAAGTTGCCCTTATGTGCTCTGTCTTCTAATTCTACCATTTTTGAAACATCTCTTCTTGGGCAGTCTTATATTTAGCCTTTTCTTCATTTAGATCTCTGATTTTTGCAGTTTCATTAGATCATTTGAATAACTGTTTAAGGCTTCTGTCATTTTTCCCAGCCTTTTGTTATTTGAGTTGAAGTACTCGTACACTGTTTTATTTTTTCAGCTCTGAGTACATTTGACTTATTTTTCCTGTAGATTATTGGAAGTTATGTCTTGAACCAAAGCTGGAGTCCAAACTGCTTTTTGTTGAACAGCTGCAGGACTATTCCCAGTCAGTGTTTTCTCGTCACCATTTATGGTGGATTTTCTTTTAGGTTCTCTAAATTTCTTCTTTGCTGTCGTTGAGGCAGTGTACCTACTAGCCAGTAACTGAAATTTGCCCAAAAAGAAAAATTCACTGGCTCTGTTTTCCGAGTTTCTATTATCCCACTGGGAGAGCTGAAATCAAGTGTGCAGACATCTTGAAAGCCCCTGACATCAGTGGTCTTGAGGATCCATTAGGGACCAAGACTTACTTGAGCATTTTTCACTGATATACAGGTAATCTGCATGGGGGTAACAACATACCACTTAGCTGTCCAGATTTGTGTCTCAAATATTTGGTCTGCTCAAGATAAAATTATTGATTTTCTGGCAGATCATTGAGGACAGAACTCACTAAATTATGACAAGACATTTAAGTTTCAGACTTCATATCCTACTGAAAATTCCTGCTAACTCAAAACCACTATTTTTCTAAGTTTAGAAGAACAATATTTAAGATTTGATTTTTACATCTGTCCCTGATTTTGAGTCCCCTCCCTTATTTTTGACTTTTCCATATTTCTTGTACTAAAAGGTTAAGAAGTATGCCATCATGTGTTTTTTTTTTATCCTGGTAAACCACTGAGAGTAACAGTCAGTCAAAATGCCAGACACTGAAACTCTGTGCTTCTCCTCAGAAAATGTTTGTTAATGCAGGAGCTGTTACTCAACATGAAATGCTGGCATGTCTTTGGAGGAATATGACTAGAGGCTGTTTTTGCTCATTACTGTGTAAAGATGGGCAGTGTAACTTTATTGTATAAAGACAGGAAACTACTGTTTCCATGCAACAAAACTGAAATACTTCCCTGGCTGTTATGTTTAGCTGTAACTATTGGGTGGCATGGGAGTTGTCTTTTGAAAGTAACTGACCCTCTTGTTTTCTCAGTTCAAAGAATCACTGTCTGGCTCTACAGGACTGTTGGGTACTTGCGTATTATCGCAACCAACTCACTGTTGAAATATTGACATTTCCTTCAGGTATCGCCAAAATTATTAACATTATGACTTCCGCGGTGGTACAGCGGTAGCGTTGTTACCTCACAGCAAGAGGTTCTCCCGTTCGATTCTCGGCCTGGCTTGGGAGTGCCTTCTGTGTGGAGTCTGTATGTCCTCCCCGCGGTTGGGTAGTGTTCGAAAGACATGTGTGCGTAAATGGGCGTGCCTTCATGGGGGGTTGGGCGTTGAACTGGCACCTCGGCGTTTCATAAAAAATCTACTGCCAATCATTAGCGGACCGGAGTTCCGCTGTGGCGACCCCTTACCGGGGAAAAGCCGAAAGACTTTTTGTCAGAAATGATTTATTACACTATTTATTTTCTTTATAAAGCTTTATAAACCTATATTGCCGATATGCATGTGTGACACTTCTCTGGTACTGAGAAAGATGCCGACAGGAGAGATGTATCAATTCCGTCGCCAACATTCGACAGACAAATAAAAGCCCGAGCCATGAATGGCCAAAAGTTGCCGCACAAACAGGGAAATAATGCAGTGACAAATAGTCAAAATAGGGGCAGATTTAAAATATTTGTTTTTTGCAAACTTCCAACACGCGTAGAACAGGATTTCTGTTCCTGTTTATTATCTGAAAGAAATGAAGTCTGACTGAAACCTTAACCATCACAACATAAACATGTCAGCTACCGTATATTTTACACATGGAAGTCATCGCCACATACCGACTTTACAACCCACTTCACATAATCATATAAAGCGAGCAAACAGCTCACCCTTTCACCACGGCAACAATTATATCAATGTAATAGTACATTGGATGCTTCAGCTGTGAAAAAGTATACCCTTTCAGTTTCTGATGACAAGGATGGTATCCCAACATACAGTAAATGACAGGCCCTACTGATCAACTTTCAGTCCCGCTGGACTAACCCTGAAAATCACCGAACATTGCACTCAGTCATTTAAATCACTGAGCATTGCAGTCAGTCAGCAATGCCATGCGTTCACATTTCATACCATATCAAACGTGGTTGCGATAATACGTAAGTACCGACTGTTGTGTGTTTGCTGAATTGCTATGACTTATACAAATGAAACTTAGACTATTGTAATGTATGGCTACTGTTTCCATGGAGCTAAAGAGCTGTCTTTAGAAAATTTCTGGATCAATTGTCACTATCTGGTTTTGCAGCATTAGTGTGCATTTGCAGGATTACTGTGATTTTTATTTGAAGTAACTTGGAGTACTTTACAGTGTGGCTACTTTTTCCATTGAACAAAGTTGAAATGCAGTACATAGCCATCATTTTTATCTATAACTGCTGGGTAGGAGTGGAAGCTAGTAAGTGACCCTCTTGTTTTTCTCCCTTTAAAGAGTCACTGTCTGGCTTTGCAGGAGTAGTATGTATTTGCAGAATTAATATGATTTCTCTGAAGCAACTTACAATACTTTAATGTATGGCTGCTGTTTGCATGGAAGTTGACAGAGTTGAATTATAGTACATGGCTGTTGTTTTATATCACAATGCCTGAAGTGCATTCAGACATAGTTATAACTGCTGAGTGTGGAGCTATCTTTTGAAAGTAACTGACCTCTTGCTCTGTGTTCATTTTAAACAGTCAGTATCTGGCTTTTGGAACTAGTGTGGATGTGTGAAGTAAGATGAACTGCTGAACTGGACATCTGAGTTATGCACAAAGTAAACCTGAAGTAAGGCACACACTTAGCTCAGCAAAACGGACAACTGCTTTAATGAACAAGCACAAAAACAATCCACAGCAAGCTAAATCACATCAGCACAGCACAGCAAACAAAATTGCAAAGCACAAGCAACAGCACAATAACGCTGTAAAGTTAATCCACATATGTTTTCGTCACAATAACTTCATCAGATACCTAACCTCTCTTCCTTTGGTGAATAAATAAACTAATCTATTTCAAATGAACCAATGAGTGAACAAATTCAGTTACACATGCAAAATGCATTAAAACACATGAACCTTAAAGGTGAATTAATCTAAAAGTTAAAACCAAAAGTATATATAATAAATAGATATAATAAATAGATATGTATATATATTAAATGCTTCAAACATAAACCTTAGTTAAAATTGCTTTGTTAAATATAAGTATTACCAGTACAAACCTGAAATGCTTCTAAAAATGTTTTTTTCAAAAGCAGAAGCTAACTTGAATTCAAAATACAATGAAATAGCACCATCTTGTGGAAATTAAATTAAATGCATGTTCATCTTGTTAAAAGATAAATACATGTATTCATAGGTTCATAGGTTCATAGGTTCATACTAGGCTATCTGCCCGAGGGCATTTACAAGCCTAGCCCATAGTTTTGTGGCTTACGCCACCCCTTTAGTATGGGGAACTATACCCATTATTTTGCTGTGCCTCTGTTGAGCAGTGACACTGAGGTAATCCCTGGGGTATATCTGCGATCTCCCATCCATTGGTCAAGATTTCTCTTGAACAAGGCCAGCGAGGTGCTCTGCCTCACATATACCGGGATTTTATTCCACAGCATAGGGAGTCTTTGGGTGATGAATCTATCCCTCCAGCACGTCCTATTAATAGCCGTGTCGAGGTTTAAGTCTCCCGCCCTTGTGGCTCTGACGGATCTAGATTTTTGGGGGGAAGAATATTCATCAAATCTGGTTTTGACAGGGCTTTGTAGGTTGGGCAAAGGTCACCTCTGAGCAAGCGGTGGCGACTGAATAGAGCTGGAGTTCTTTCAGTCGGGCAGCATAGGACAGATGTTTGAGACCCTTTATCCTTTTGGTGAGGAACTTTTGTGGCCTCTCCAGCTGCTGCAAGTGTCGGGTCAGATACATTCCGAATGGGGCATTGTACTCAATCATTGGTCTGATGAGTGATGAGTATAGGGAGACTATGACCTCCCTTGATCTAGATGAGAATCCCTTCATGATAAGGTGGGCAATGTAGAAGGTCTTCCTAACTACTTTAGCTACATGGGTGTCGAATGACAGACTACTATCAACCTGGGTCCCCAGGTCCCTGATAACTTCTTCTGTACTCAGTGGATTGCCACCTATTTGGTAGCTAGGGGTAACCTTGTTTTTCCCGAAGGGTATGACTATGCATTTTTGGCATTTAACTTTAGGCCATGGCTCTGGCACCAGTTATCCGCTTTCTGTGAGACCCTTCTGAAGGATATCTGTGTCAGATGTGTTTTCTACTATGGCGCCCAATTTGCAGTCATCTGCAAACTTTGTCAGCCATAACCCTCCTGTGTTTGCTTGTACTGGAAAAGTAGATGCCAAACAAGAGTGGGCCCAGGACTGAGCCCTGTGGTACACCACTTGTGACAGGCTTTGAGTCTGACATGGCGCCAGCAACTCTGACCCTGTGGGTTCTGTCACTCAGCCAGTTTGCAACCCATCTTGTGATATATGGGTTAACATTTAAGCTGATGAGTTTTTCAATGATACCCGAGTGGGGTATTGTATCAAAGGCCTTCGCCAGATCGAGGTAGGCTGTATGGACTGCCTTTCCTCATCAATGGCTTTGGTGACTGTTTCAAAAAGTCAACCAAGTTTAGAAGGCATGATCTGCCTTTGACAAAGCCAAACTGGGATGGATCCAAAGTCTGCAAATTCCCTATGTCTTTATTTATGAGGTCCATTATGATCCTCTCCATGGCTTTGCAGATAAGGCTTGTCAAGCTAATGGGCGGTAATTTCCAGGGTCGGTGGAGGCACCGCCTTTGTGAAGTGGAACCACAGTTGCAGTGCGCCACTCCTGGGTGCGTATCCAGAGGTAAGACTATGATTAAACAGCTGTCCTAGCTGTGGGTTTAATTCCTCGTTGAGTTCGTGGAGCACACAGCCGGGGACACCATCAGGTCCCATGGATGCTGTGTTTTTGCTTTGGAGAGAGCAGTTCTCACTTGGGCGTTGGAGATGTTTGGGGGCTGCAATCGCTGGTCATAGATATCCCTCCTTTTGGGGGAGGGGAGAAGTTTGCACTGAACCTGTCAGCCAGTATGTTGGCAATGTCTGTAGGATCAGTAATCTTCACATCATTTTGAACTAGTTCTGAGCATATCTGGGAGTTTCCTCCCAGGTTTCTAACATAGCTAAAGAAGGCCTTATGATTGTCTTTTGAGTCTTTAGCTATTTTTCTCTCAAAATTTGCTTTGGATGATTTTATGAGAGCTCTTAGTTTTTTACTTATAGTGATCATGGGTGTCTTACCTTTTAAGGATTTTGCTCTATCTTGTAGTAGCCCTTTTGTTGTAGAGTTTGTTTATGGCTGGGGTCCACCAGAGTGGACGCTTGCCTTTGGTACAAAGAGTCTTTGTTTTGCTTGGGATTGCCTTATCCATGCAGTCCTGCAGGTGCTGGTAGAAGGCATTTGTAAGTGATTCAGCGGCTTGAGTACTGTTTTCCGTCGGCTCGGGGGCCTTAAAGGAGACCACACTAGTCTTTAGAAGTGTGAAGTCGGCTTCGAGAAGTTCTTTACTGTGGTCTTTTTATTTCAGGTGGGGTGGGATGAGGACCTCCAGCGAGATTAGTTTGTGATCTGATCTCACCAGTGAGGGGTATACTTCGGTGTTGAACATTGTGCTCCCATGTTCGTGATGATGAGATCAAGTATGTTTTCTCCTCTTGTGGGGATGGTGACTAGTTGTTCCATGGCATTTGAGTTTATGAATTCCAGGAACTTTTGGGCTAGGGTGTTTGGGCTTGAGTAGTGTTCCCAGTCTATATTAGGGTAATTGAAGTCACCTAGTATGATGGTGTTTGGTGATACATTTATCCCCTCTAGTGTTTTCAGGAAGGCCATGTGAGGTTCCTGAGTTTGTGAGGGTGGCCTGTAACATGCTACAATTTGCAGAGCAGTCTTGCCTATGGTTAATTGCACCTGGATGGTCTCCGATGCATCGTGCGTTGCCACCAGTCTTGAGGTGTGGGTGTCTTTGATGAATATGGATACCCCTCCTTTCTTGGTATTGTCTGGATTTTGGGGCCGGAACGCATGATAAGAGGTAAAACCTGATAGTGCTGGGGTGCTCTCAGGAGCCTTGAACCAGGTTTCTGTCACAGCACAGACATCGATGTTCTCCATACTGAGAAGGGCCTCGAGTGCGTGCATTTTGAGATTTAGACTTCTGGCATTGAGCAGCATTACCCTTAGTTTTTTTCCTTTTTTGTGTTCTAGGGTGGTAGGTTTAGAATTTGAGCCTTGCCTAAAAAAGGCACTATTGGGGTGGCAAGAGCCTTTGCCAATATCCGGAATCCCAGGGTGACAGGTGCAAGCCGTCCCTTGCAAAGCAGCGTGGCTTGTCCAGCATGTCATCCCAGGCAGACAGACATTGGATCCCCTTTGAATGACACCAGAGTTTAAGCCAATTGTTAAAGCTGATCATCTTATCTCTGTATTGTGGCATCATTCTTGGTGAAGGTAGGATACTGCTCAAGGTCAGGGTCATACCTGCCTGGGCTACATAATCAGAGAGCTCCTCAATGTCTCTTTTCATGTAGTCCAAGGAGGTACGTCTCAGGTCGTTTACACCAGCGTGGACAATGACTGAGTCATATTTGTACCTGCTGTTGAGAGACCTGAGTGCTTGCGTTATGTGGCGGATTCTAGCGCCCGACAGGCAGCTTACTGTGACCTTCTCCTTACTCATTCTGGTGAGCGGACGCCAGTGTGTCTGACTATGGAGTCACCAATGACTAGTGTGTCTGGCATTGTGTTTGGCCTTAAGGGCTGTGACTGTTTGACACTCTGACTGTGAGGTCTATGTGTTGCAGGTGTTGTGTTCTGAGGTGGTGGTTGTTTGGGTGTCTGCTTTGGTGGCTTCTGCTGTTTTGGTAGATTTTTGATCAGAGCCTTGAGTATGTCTTTGTGTGTTTATGTGTATGATTTGAGGTTGTGATGGTACTATGTGAGACTGGGTCTATAGTGTGTGTGGTAACCTTCTCCTCCTGACTGGTCTTGCCAGTCCTATGTTGAGAGAGCTCAGCCTCCAGTTTGGCTGTATAGTTGCATCTCTCGCATGTATTTGTGTTTTGTGGGAGGAGGAGAGGGTTGTCTGTGTACATGAGGCAATTGTAACATTGCCTCAATATTCCCAGGTTCACCAGCTGAGCAGGAGAGGACACTAGCAACTGATCCTCGACATGCTAGAAGGACTAGACAAAAAACTTTAAAAGAGATTCGGGGACGTGGTGACCGAGAAATGGGGGTTTGCCTTTTGGGGTGCTATCTATAAGAGTGCCGTATCAAGGTAATAAGTACTGTAGGAGCAAGTGCTAGGTTTAACAGATAGAGAAAAGTCTACTTGGAGTCAAGTAGAGATGATCTTTTAGGTATTAGAGAAAGTGCTAGTAACAGGGATGCTTAAAGGTAAGATTGAAAAGAATGCACTCTGCAGTGTGCACTAGAGAAGTTAGATATGAAAGTAGGTAACTTGAGTTTTACCTGTTTAAAAGTTAAGGTTTAGTGGAGAGTTACTATTTTAAAACAGCAAGATGGACTGAAAGGGTGGTTACTTTTGTATTTTGGTACTATGAAATACTGTAGGATGGCCAATAAATTTAAATAATTGAAGGGGTGGGATTTCAAAAGTGATGGTTTTGTGATTACTCACATAAGCCAGTGAAAGTAGAGAGAAATGAGATATATGGTCAGATTAACATAAGAGGCGGGCAACTAGAAAGACAGTGGTATTTAACAAGACAACTTAAATGGGTGGGAGGGAGGGAAAAATTCTGCCTGACTCAGAACAGAGAGAGCTGTGGTCTCTTTTGAAGTTTTAATATGCTGTTAAACAGAATGCAAGCAAAACACAAGGTAAAGAAAACAAACTACAGTATTCAAAATATAGAAAGGCAATACAGAAATACAAAAATAACAGCAAACTAACCTTTCCTTCACAGCAAAGTGTAGCAGAGTCTGGATGAGCCTTTCTGGTAAAGCTCTGAAATGTTTTAGTTTACTCCTTAAATAGAAATTTTAGTTCCTAGCTCCACCCCTCTGTTAACAAGTGATTAACCTTAAGTGACCTTTTCTGTCTTATGAATGAGTCCTTAATTAATCAGTTCTTATTTCTGCCTGACTCAGAACAGAGAGAGCTGTGGTCTCTTTTGAAGTTTTAATATGCTGTTAAACAGAATGCAAGCAAAACACAAGGTAAAGAAAACAAACTACAGTATTCAAAATATAGAAAGGCAATACAGAAATACAAAAAATAACAGCAAACTAACCTTTCCTTCACAGCAAAGTGTAGCAGAGTCTGGATGAGCCTTTCTGGTAAAGCTCTGAAATGTTTTAGTTTACTCCTTAAATAGAAATTTTAGTTCCTAGCTCCACCCTCTCTGTTAACAAGTGATTAACCTTAAGTGACCTTTTCTGTCTTATGAATGAGTCCTTAATTAATCAGTTCTTATTTCTGCCTGACTCAGAACAGAGAGAGCTGTGGTCTCTTTTGAAGTTTTAATATGCTGTTAAACAGAATGCAAGCACAACACAAGGTAAAGAAAACAAACTACAGTATTCAAAATATAGAAAGGCAATACAGAAATACAAAAATAACAGCAAACTAACCTTTCCTTCACAGCAAAGTGTAGCAGAGTCTGGATGAGCCTTTCTGGTAAAGCTCTGAAATGTTTTAGTTTACTCCTTAAATAGAAATTTTAGTTCCTAGCTCCACCCCCTCTGTTAACAAGTGATTAACCTTAAGTGACCTTTTCTGTCTTATGAATGAGTCCTTAATTAATCAGTTCTTATTTCTGCCTGACTCAGAACAGAGAGAGCTGTGGTCTCTTTTGAAGTTTTAATATGCTGTTAAACAGAATGCAAGCAAAACACAAGGTAAAGAAAACAAACTACAGTATTCAAAATATAGAAAGGCAATACAGAAATACAAAAAATAACAGCAAACTAACCTTTCCTTCACAGCAAAGTGTAGCAGAGTCTGGATGAGCCTTTCTGGTATTATTATTAAAATAAACCATAAAATGCTTGCATATATAATATATAAAATTATTTAAAAATATAAATATAATAATAACATACTATAATTTAGCTGATCTCAATTTCAGCACAGGTTTCAAGGATAACATTTCATTTAAACCAGGGGCAGAACTTGCATCAAGAATAATTTGCCAATATAGCTCCCTATATTCCAACCGAGTCTCCCAAGGCCCTCCCCTGGGGTCTCATGGGACTACTTCTATGACAAAAAAATGAAATTTAGCTTTGCCACAATTGTTTTGATGTTTAAACAGAGCATTATTATCTTTTCTTTTCCTTATCTCATATAAATGCTCGCAAATTCTCTGCCTCAATTTCCTCTCGGTCTTGCCAACGTAAAAAGAGTCACAGATTTCACATGTAGCAATATAAATCACTCATGTGGTATTACAGTTGGCAAAACCTTGAGTAGTAATATACTTGTTCCTTTTTTTCAAAAGAATAGAATCACCTTCCTTGATGTTAATGCAATAAGGGCAACGCCCACATTTTTGTGTCCCTTTTTTGATATTGTTATTAGTGGGGTTAAGGAAGTTTGTCCCTTCCAATATATTCTTGATGTTATGTCCCTTCCTATATACACATTTAAATGGATTTTCAAAGATATGATTTAAATCAGACAAACTAGCAATTTTTTTTCCATTCTTTACTAAGAATACTTCTCACCAGATTACTCTCCCCGTCAAAAGTGGTAAACATGGCAGAATGAAAACCTTTTTCTAAAGTTGTGGCAATAGCAGTGATTGCCTCAATATTTTGTACTTCCAATGTAGGTAGGGGTACACCCAAAATTGGAGCAAATCTTCCTGTTCTTCCTTCCTTAACCTCTACAATAACTGATGTTAGGAGATCTATTGGGTACCCCCTTGCTCCAAATATACTCTTAATAAATTCACATTCAGTATTAAAATCCAGGTCATCTGACGTCGTCCTACTGGCTCTCACCAACTGACCTTTAACTGTTGCTCTTTTTTGAAAATGTGGGTGAGAGCTTGTATAATGCAATTAAGCATTAGAAAACGTATCTTTTCTAAAAATGTTTGATTTAAAACCTTCCCCCATTCTCTGTATATTTACATCTAAAAAACACAATTCATCTTCATCTACTTTATAGGTGAATTTTAAAAAATTAGTTGTATTTGAAATATAATCAAAAAATTCCATGAATTTTTCAGGGTATTGTTCCAAAAAGGCAAACATCATCCAGGAAGCGCCCATAGTAGTTCCAGTATTGTTTAAAATTAGAATTTTGAACAAATTTTTCTTCCCAATATAATAAAATCATATTTTAACTAAGGTTTATGTTTAAAGCATTTTATATAACAAAAATATATATACATATCTATTTATTATATCTCTTTATTATATATACTTTTGATTTTAACTTTTAGTTTCATTCACCTTTAAGGTTCATGTGTTTTAATGCATTTTGCACGTGTAATTGAATTTGTTCACTCATTGGTTCATTTGAATTAGATTAGTTTATTCACCAAAGGAAGAGAGGTTAGGTATCTGATGAAGTTATTGTGATGAAAACGTATGTGGATTAACTTTACAGCGTTATTGTGCTGTTGCTTGTGCTTTGCAATTTCGTTTGCTGTGCTGCTGTGATTTAGCTTGCTGTGGATTGTTTTTGTGCTTGTTCATTAAAGCAGTTGTCCGTTTTGCTGAGCTCCCTGTGTGCCTTACTTCAGGTTTACCTGTTTTTATCTTGGGCACTCAGACCACTGGTTTGGTTTATGCACAAAGTAGCTATTATTACGGCTGCCTGTAGAGGAAAATGACTAGTGGCATGCTGTTTGCTCATCATTCTGGGTTTGCAGGACTAATGTGAAATGTATGAAGCAACTTATAATACTTTTAATATATGGCGACTGTTTGTGTGAACTACTTCACATTGTCATCCCTTTCTTTCACAGACAGATGTTTGAATTATACTTAGAAGTGGCTAACTGCGTGTTGAGGGTGAGGATTGTCTGGATGAAAGCAATTGATCCTTTTGTGATTTGCTCAGTAAGTCCTCTTTCAAAATAATAAGGCACAAAATGCTTCTCAGAACATTCAGATCTTCACAGCTTCTAGGTTCATGGTGGTCCCATACTCCAAGACAGTATAAGTGGATTTTGATGCTGGCTTTGTAGTGGCATCTATCCTGAATCCTCAGATAGTCTAAAACCACCCCTTTTGTGCGTGTATGTGTTTGTGTTGAGGCATGCTGGGAATGATGTCCTTATTTCTTTAATTTTCTTCCCAAACCTCAGAGGTATGCATAGATTGTTATAGCTTTTGTTGAGGTGGGGATGGTGTGATCATTATTACTTTAACTTTCCTCCCAAACTTTAGAGGGGTCTATATTAGAAGAATGAAAGATCAAAATTGCGAACGCTCTAAAGAGCGAAAATGATGGACATCAAAGTACTTTTTGTGAGATCCTAGTACAGTGAAGATCGGAATATTTGCCCTTTCCTCACTGTAGTGCGAGCTTGGAATTGGAATATATATTTAGCGGGGGGTGTGGGGGGTGCAGCCCCGCACAATAAGGAGTTTGAGGTCTGGCATTTTCGTTCTTTAGAGCGTCCGCGATTATTGATCTTGCGTTTTTCTAATATAGACCCACTTTAGAGGTATGCACAGAAGATTGAAGTTTACCGTCTGCAAATAACTAGTTGGAAACATTACTGTGATTTTCTTTTTCCTCATAGTCAGACATCAGATTATTATGCAGGTGGCTATCTTTTGTAGGAGAGTAAGGGTTGATGTTTGTATGTCTGACGGCAACAGATTGAAATAGGTATTGCTGTCCTTCCTTGTCACTGTTCCAGTATTCCTTATGAAAGAAATATCCTGTTAAGGATAGCTGAACATCCAGCCAGCATGTCAAAGCCTTAGCGCCTTCCACACCGTACATCAGACTTATGTCCTACATGTAAAGCATAAGGTACAAAATTGACATACGAGCATGTAATCCTCAGAACTTCTTTGTTCCCAGTCCAAATGCTTCCTTTTGAATTTGGTCTGCAAGTCATTCATCATGTTACATCAGCTGCTGAAACTTCAACAGATAAGTACCCCATTGGGGTCTCTTCCTTCCTTTTTGTTATATTATCTTTTACACATTATCCAGGAGGGGAAAATGTGAGTGTAGGAGGCAGATTCCCTATAAAGATAGACATGAGAAGTGGCTTTTCTGTCTAGGTGCTGTCTGTGACCATGGTCAGTGTGAAATTTGTCAGGTATTTGTACCAATGACTCTACATAACTGTCTGTCTTCTCTTTGCATATATTTAGAGAACCAGTGACTAAAGCGCTTAGGTCAGGGAACCATGCATTCTGAATCCACCCATCCTGATGTTCAGTGACTGCTTAAGGAAAAAGTCTAAAAAGACATGTATTAAGACTTCTGCTGTCCAGCCTCTTCCAGATGTTTCTCTTTTGGGTTGGATGAAGAACCCAAGGGCCATCTGGTTCCTCTGCCAGCCTTCTCTGTTGCAATCCATTTGGAGTCCAGCACGGGGCTGCCTACCTGTAGATCTGCTGAGGCTGTTTTTATGTCTGCTGCAAACGAGGAGGGGGAATAGCGCCTGATTATTTCAGATGGGCCTGGGGATATTCCACAAATTCTTATTAGGGAAGAAGTTCTTGGTTCCCTTATGGAAATCTTGAGGGGTCTGAACCCCTTCAATTTGTCAGGGTTGACATTCCTTTGAAAAAGGGAACAAAAAACAGACATGTAGCTCTTATGGCTAAGGACCCATACAAAGAATGACAGGATTTTACTCAGCCTTTTCAAAGCTCTTTTGGCTTTGAAGTCCCCTCAGGGCTTATCTGTTCATTTCTCTTTTCTCTGGTCTTTTACCCCTTTTAATTGTCTTTGGGATTCTGATTCCTTTGAAGAGGACATGGATTTGGGTTTTGGGTTTTGGGTAGGGGTCCTTGACTTATTTTTCTCAGCTCCATTCCCCTCTTGCCATTGGGTCTGAAGAAGAGGATTCACTATTCCCTGATTTCCCCATTGTGGAATTGTCTTTTGGGGCATTATTGTTCATGTGATGGAATATTTTAAGTCTGACTATTCCCAAATTTCTGATGTCCAGAAGAGGTACTGTAACCTCATGCAGATAGACTCTCACCCCAGCCTTCAGCAATCTTCAGTGTTTAATGCCCTCGTAGACACTTTTTCTTCTGCTTGCCAAGCTCCTGACTCCCAGCCTCCTGCTACAAAGAAACCTGACTGGTTCTATAAAGGCCTGAGGCTCAAATGTTTTTATATAACAGCCTATTGCAGTAGAAATTTTGAACTAGGAGGGCAGAAAGTGATAAAGATATGGGAAGTTTTGTTTAATTGTATTTTAAAAGGAGGGGAAGCACTAACATCCTGGAAAAAAAAGCTGTGGTGGCTGTAATACCTGAAGACAGTAAAAAAAACATCAAATCCAGCTTCATATAGGCCCATTTCAATTATAAACCATGATTATAAAGTGTTTATGTCCATAACGGCTAAAAGAATGGCAAATTACGTACACTCTTTCAGGAATACTGGGCGAGCAAATTAATGAATGTAAGTAAGGACATTTTTTTTTTTTTTAGCTGGGTTAAAGATCTGAGTTCCCTAGACATCGTAGGGCCCTGTCAAGTTTAATTCTAGCAGCTGTCAAAAAAAGCAGTTACTAGAAAATGGAAATCAAAAGTCTAAACCAGCCATACTTGAAGTAGTAAATATTGTTACAGAGATGAAAGAGCATGAAATGGAATCTTTAGAAAAGGGTAGGAGTAAATTACATAGAAAAAAAGGGAATTTATGGGAACAGTACAAGCAGAAAAATGTTTTCGAGGAGGAATACCATTTAAGAGACGGCAGGAATTGAACAATTTATGTAATGTTTGTGTAATTATTAGTATATCTGATGCATAATGCTTGTAAATGTGAACTTGTTAATATGGTTTGATTACAATGTTACAGACCCTGTGTTTCTGAAGTAAAGCCAAACATTACAGTTATGGTTTGCTGATGATGTCATAAGAAGGCTGAAACATGCATGTTCAGAGCTAGTGGGGGTTGGCTTTATTGGCCTGAATGTATCCACAAAGACTTAAAAAGAAAAAGTTAAAAGTCATGGACGTTCATAAGCCACATTACTGAAACACTTGATGTCCTTAAGGGTCATTTGCATATATCCTATGGGCCTCTATTACAGGAGGTTTAAGGTATCACACAGTGAAAAGTCTAGCTTGGCTAGTTTTTTTCTAGTTTTTACTAATTGGTTTGTCTGTGTGACCTTTTTACTCTTTGCTTTTCTAACTTTTATGGTGACATTAGACCTAAAGGACAATTATCATCACGTTCCCATAGCCACAGGCTTCAGAAAATTTCTCAGATTCTGTGTCTGGGTCACATTATCATTTCCCTGCATTATCCTTTGAGTTAGCTACAGATGTTGAGTATTTACAAAATGTCTAGCTTCAGGGTTAGTCCATTGCAGACTGCAAGGCATTCACATGATTCTTATTTTAAATGACTTAATCTTTGCAGAGTATTTTGCCAGATGTCAGAAGTCCTTAACATGAGATCTGAAGTAGTTATCTTCATTTGTTCTTCAACCTGTGGGTTCCCGGATCCATCTTTGATCCAACTCGGCTGCATATCCATATCTGATCCAAAGTCAAAGCTCCTCCCCTTACCTATAATGCTCCTATTTCTTTCCTCCCTCAGATCTCATTTGCTGCTCTACACGTCTGCATCATGATTCCTACTTTCTGCTTTATAAAGTTGTGGTAAGTGTCGTTTTTGCTGAAAAGCTTCTTTTTTCTTCTCATTTTTCTCATTCTCTGCTTTCTACCTCCCCTTCAAGGTTTCCCCTCGGTGTTAAAAAAAAAATCTCTTTATATATCTCTCTGGCATGTGTGGTCTGTGTGACTGATAGTCCCAACCTGAGGCCCAGCACACTATGTCCAAAGCTCCAAAACCCAGCTTCGAAAGTGTACAGAGTGTGGCCATTAGCGCTCACCAGCTGATGGCCACACTCTGTGTGTAGTTTGTCTTGGGCAACCCATTTTCAAACCTCCTATTCTGTTTGTGCTGGGTTTAACCCTTGGGCACTCATGGACAAGAGAAACAAACTTATCCTTAAGGGCCTTCTCCCCTCTTCATCCGTCAGGACTCAGGGCCCTGGTACCCCAGCTTCGGCCTCTCCCTCCTCCCTGGCCTCTGGGACTCAAAACTCCCACCAAGAGGACCGGGGATGGAGACGAATCTTTCAGGAGGGATAGGCCTAAGAAACAATCCCCAGATCGCTCAACTTCAGCCAGCCCTCCCCCTAAGGTTAGGATGGCTCCAAGGCTGGAGTCTCCCCAGCTCCGCTCCCCTCAGTTCTCTCCAGAGCCAGAGGAGCTCCGGACCCGGTCACCAGCTCAGGCTTGTCCTCACCGCCCCTCCTGGCCGGTGTCGGTTACCTCATCCTCCCACTCCATCCGGAGCCTTAGTGAAGCGGAGATGGATAGGATGATGCAGAAGTTCATCCACACCCAGATTCAGATGGGATTCTTGCCTGCCTCCTCTCTCTCTCTCTCTCTCTGGAGCAGGGAGCATGCAGGCCTTTTTCACCCCATTACTCCTTCGTCAATCTGACCTCTGGTTTCGGAGCCCTTGGATCCGAGGACACTCTGTGTCGAGGGGCTGGTGTCGATGGTACCTTGTACCTTGGCGCCAGCCTTGACCAGGTCGGATCCGACAGGCTGTTGGAGCCATAGCCTCTGCGTCGGATCCGAGGGTTTGGTGTCTGCTCAGAGTGGGTCAGAGTGGAGCCTTCCCCTCGGTATCTCAGCAACTGGAGGTTTGGCTCTGACTCCCTTGTCTGGTCAGGGGGTTGACAGCACCTTCTATTGTCTTTTCTCAGGATGTCCATTCCCCTTTGGCCTTCGAGTGGCGGAGAGGGTTCTCTCAATTTCTTCGAGACCCTTGACTATCTCGTCTTTGGATTCCATCCCTGCTCCCTCTGTTTCTGGTGTAGATCTGGCCATCCTGCATCTCAGGGACAGCCTGTCGCCTCTTTGCCACAGGACGCTCCCTCTTGGGGCCAGCAAGATGTTGGCAAGTCCTCCCCAGAGATCCCCACTGAGGAGGTCCCTCACAAATGTACATGCCAAAGGAGACACCTAGACTCCCCACAGGAGTCTCTCACCGAAGACACCGATTTGGAGGAAGGGAAGGTTCCCCCCAGTCACCCCTCCGAGGATGCTCCTTCGGCGGTATCATGGAACTCTTTTATCAACAAGGGGAGTGGTCTGCCCAAAAACCTACCTCTGATGAGTCGGTATTCCTCGAGGCATTTGGAGCAGTACTCTCTACTTCCTGGGTTCCCTCTCCTACAGATTCTTTAGTGGATCTCATTACATCTTGGGTGTGGAAGAAACCGGACATGGTCGAGCCCATTCCTAAACATCCAAACAAGGTTTTGAGCCCCTCTGCAGACAGATCTTACTGGCACAAGGAATCCCCGGTTGATGCCATGGTACTGGCAGCTGCCACTAGGAAGGAGCTCATGCAAGAGAGCTCCACGGTCCACCCTCCTGCCAGAGAGTCAAGGGTAATGGACTGTTTTGGGAAGCGGGTATACTCTTCAGTGACCTTCTCTGTGTGGGCGCTGAATTATATGGCACATGTGATTTCGGCTACAATGAGACTTGGTGAAAGAGAACGTTGAGAAGACCCCTGGGTCCATGTTGGGGAAGGACAAGAAGGTGTTTTCCACTCATATGGCCACCCTAAGTTCAGTTGCAAATACCTCTATGCACCTCCTCTCCCATGCAACTGAGGGAGCTGCTAGAGCCACCAGTACAGGTGTTGCCGTCAGGTGGCACGCTTGGCTCTGTCAGTTTTCAGAACCCTTTAAGCTGTCATTTACCAATGCCTGGTATGACGGTTCTTCCCTTTTTGGGAAGTCAGTATGTGGCACATAGTTCAGAGTTAGAAGGACAAGAAGACTTTGTCTGCTGCTGGGATCCACTTTTCGGACCCTCAACAATCCTTTTTTAGGAATCAGCACGGGAACAAGAATATGTGGTTCCAGAAATCTCAGAGTTTTCCTCGGGACACTCGGGACTCACCTTTTCCTAGGGACAGAGGGGGATTTGATAGACGCCGCCCTAGAGGCAGGGGGGGGGGTCCAAGAAATTATGGGTCTCGAGAGCCTTTCTCAGACAGACCCTGCCAGCAACCCTGAAGGGTTGCCCGGCAGCTGGTCTCTGGAGGCAGTCAGAGGCTGTCTTTCACTACACCTAACGGAGTGGGAGTCCATCACAAAAGTTCATTGGGTGTTGCAAATTATATCCAAAGGCTATTCAATCCCCTTTCTAGAGCCACCTCTACCCTCCCAAACACCTCCCAGGCATCCCACCTGCACACAGGGAGGATGCAGCACTGGAAGTGTAAAGCTGCTAGGAAAACAAGTCATCCAACCCATCTCCCCAGACCATTACGGGTCAGGCATTTATTCCAGGTTCTTTTTAGTGCTAAAGAAAATGGGGAACCTAAGACCCATTTTGGATCTCTCCACCTTGAACCTGTCTGTGGCCAAGACAAAGTTCTGGATGGTCACCCTTCAATCTATCCTGCCCTTCCTACAGGAGAATGATTGGATATGTTCGACTGACCTCCAGGATGCGTACTATCACATCAAAATGGACAGATGCTTTTGGAGATTTCTCCGCTTCTGGCTAGGAGCCAGTCATTACCAGTTCAGAGCGCTCCCCTTTGGTCTCACCACAGGCCCCAAGGTGTTTACCAAAGTGATGCTGGTAGTAGCAGCTCACGTGAGACTTCAGGGCGTACAGGTATTCCCCTACCTGGATGATTGGCTCTTTGCTGCCGCTTCCAGGCATCAACTTTGTCAAGCAAGGGATTCCTTTCTGCTCCTGGCACAGAGGCTAGGCATTACCATGAATGTCAACAAATCATCTCTGGCCCCAGTCCACACATTAGACTTCATTGGGGCATGTTTATACATGATTCAAACCAAGGTTTTTCTTACTCCAGACAGGATACGAACTCTGAAGCTACATGTTCTTTGCCTTTTTCAAACATAGTGCCCGACAGTGGAGATGATATTAAGGGCACTAGGGTCCATGGCAGCCACGATCAATCTCTTGCCCTTAGCGTGCTTTCACATGTGGATTCTTCAGTGGAACCTTGCAGTATAATAGTCTTGGTTAAATCTTCCGTTGACTCACCCTGTCCGAATTTCATGAGTATGCAGGGACTCCCTCCTGTGGTGGATTCATTCCTTGGACCTTGTTCAGGGTTGTCCTTTTCTTCCACCTTTCCCCATGACTACGGATGCCTCCCAGCTGGGGTGGGGGCACTGCTCTGGAAAGACAGTTCAAGGTACGTGGTCCCGCTACGAGACCAGATTGCATATCAACATACTGGAGATGAGGGCGGTGCTTGTAGTATTGCAGGCTCTCCATGCCCATCTTCCCTCAGGAATGATTGCTATCCAGATGGACAATATGTTGGTGGTCTGGTACATTAACAAGCAGGGGGGAACCCGATCTTATCCACTTTGTCGCAAGGCCTTGAGAGTATGGGAGTGGGTGATCTCCACCGGCCATTTTCTGGTGGCAATGCACATCCCAGGGAGATCCAACATTCTAGCGGACAGGCTCAGTAGATCTATTCTGATGCCTTGCGAGTGATCTCTGAATCCTTCAGTAGCGGAACGGATCTTTCACAAGTGAGGCCAGCCTTGCTGCATTCTCTTTGCATCTCTTTCCAACGCGAAATGCAGCGTGTCCTTTGCTTTGCACCCCCTTCTGAGGGAAGCCCCCAGAGATGCTTATCCTCCTCTTCCCTTAATACTAAAATTTCTTCAGAAAGCTTGCAGGCTGGGGAGCCTAGTAATCCTCATTGCCCCATTCTGGCCTTGCCAAATATGGTTTCACTCTTTGTGGTTTCATCAGGTGGCTCCACCATGGATGTTAGATCTGGTCTCGGATTTCATTTCTCATCCCTCAGGGGTTCCCCATTCAGATCTGGACAGTCTGAAGCAGCTCACTGCTTGGCTGCTGCAGTTCCCATGATAGTCAGGACTCACACTTTATCCTCTTCTGAATCTTGGTGGCGGCCCATAAATCTTCCACGTGAAAGGTATGCTCTAGTAAATGGAGGTGGTTTTCAGTCTGGGCTTCGCAGTGTGCAGTAGATCCCTTCACTGCCCCGGTTTTCGCTGTGCTAGAATTTTTCAACAATGGGCTAGTTTTCCACAGTCAAAGATCAACTCTTTGAAATTTCCAGTTATCATGTGGAGGATAATATGGTTTCCCTAGTATCTTCAAAGCTTTGTAAGGCCTTCCTCAAAGATACCCTTCTTCTGAGACCTTCGGTGAAAGACTTTACACCACAGTGGGATTTTACATTAGTACTTCAGGCCTTAGTCTCCCCCCCCCTTTGAATCTGCAGCTTTGGTGGATCTGTAATTTCTGTCCTGGGAAGACTGCATTCTTAGTTGCCATTACTTCTGCCAGGAGAGTTTTGGAACTTCAAGCTTTGTCAGTCAAAGCCCCTTATATACTTTTTCATAAAGACAGGGTGTCCTTGCACACTAACCTACTTTTTCTTCCTAAAGCAGCTTCAGAGGCCAACATTAATCAGGTGGTCAATCTCCCTGTCTTCTTTCCAAATTTTCAAAATAAGGGAGAATACAAATTGCATTTATTGGATGTGCACAGACAGTTACGTTTCTACCTGTACAGGACAAAAACATTTTGTAAATCTGACCAACTTTTCATATCTTACACCAAACCCTTTTTAAGGAAACCAATCTCCAAAGTTACTATCGCCCATTGGATTTCCCACTGCATCATTTGGGTGTATTCTGTCAGAGGGATTTCCCCGCCAGGTCATGTGAAAGCACATTCCACTAGATCTATGGCCACTTCAGCTGCTTTTATGGTCCAAAGTTTCATTAGATGATATTTGTTCTGCTGCTACTTGGTCCTCATCTCATAGTTTCATCTCACATTATAATTTGGACATTGTATCCAGGAACAGGGCATCTTTTGGCTCCGCTGTGCTCCGGAATATCCTTCCATGAGGGCCTCCCAGGTGTTTAATAGATGGGGACTCTGTCCCACAGGTTGAAGAACAATTGAAGACAATTACTTCTGATAAAGACATTATGTACTCACTATAATGTTTCATATGAGTAGTTGTTCTTCATTTGTCTTCAGTCATCCCTCCCTCCTTTTCCCAACCTTGTGTGAATTGTTGGCTGTTCCTATGAATTCAGGAGGTGGTCACCTTTAGGTTGCCTCTTATCCTTATCCTTGTTAATGGTTTACATAGGGGCAAATTTTGTTGGGTCGGGTGACAGTACTGGATTAAACAGCAAACTTGATCTGAGGTAGGAAGGATACAGGAGCATTATGGGTAAGGGGAGAAGCTTTGAGCTTGGATCAGATGCTAGATATTCAGCAGAGTCGAATCCGGGACAGATCCGGGAACCCACAGGTTGAAGACAAGTGAAGAACTACTACTCAGATGGAACATTGTGGTGAGTACATAACTTCTTTTTTCTTCACAATCTACCAGTCTGGACTTCCAGATAAAAGTTGAAAAATCCTCCTTGACTCCATTACATAGGAGTGTGCTTTTAGACTGTCTTCTAGATGTCTCTTCAAAGCCATTCCTAATACATGTAAAGGTAAATTTTTATCCTGAAATTTTTCAGATCTTTTCCAATCAGTATGAGACTTAAGCCAGAGAATATCTTAGGATTCTTGGGTTCATAGCTTCTATACTTCTTGTGATTCTTATGGTTCTTGTTGCCAGGTTATACATTTGAAAAATTCAATATTAAAAATAAATAAATAAGTAACGTGGACCTTTAGGATTTTTCCACTTTTGGGCTTTAAGAAAGAACTGCATTGGTGGAGGCAATAAGACTCATAAGTTTTGCTTGGGGAGCAGTTTCAAAGGTGTGAGACCTGTGAAACAGTTCAGACCATACCACATAAATGTCAGAGGATGTTAGCTGTCATCCGTGCTAAAGAATCTCTTCATTACCTACGGTCCCTGGGATGATTACATGCAAGTACAGACAATATCACAGTGATGTGGTACCTACATAAACAAATGGGGTTGGCACCAGCTCCTGCCGCTTGTGCAGGCTAGCTATAATGGCTTGGGAGTTAGCTCTACAGCATTGTATAACCCTCCATTCAGGTTACATTCTGTCAGAGAAAAATGTAATGGCACTCAAGCTGACCAGGACCAGGACAAACCCTAATGAATGGTATTGAATGAGGGGTCTTCCAAGAATGGATCCATCTGTGGGGAACATCTCAAATAAATCTGCTTTCCTTCTTTCAGAACAGATAAGTAAGTAAATTCTGCATCTCCCTGTTGAAATTCAGAACTTGTAATGCCAAGTGCCAACATAAAAAAATAGACTGAAATTTCCCAAGAAGATTGAATCTTGAACATCGGTCTTCTCCTTTAAACTTGTTTTTTTGCAGGGGCAAGCCCCTCACACCTCCAAACTTATATACACCAACTTCGAGATTGTCCGTCTTTAGAGAAAATAGAATATTCCGAGAAATATCTATCCATTTTATTTTTTGGCCATTCAGTCTCTGTATTTTGAGACTCAGTTATGTGGGACCTGATATTTCAAATATTTACCTAACTCTGCTCCAGGACTCCTTGCAAACAGGCCTGGAAAACAGGTGCATTTTCATTCCCATGGTTGAAAATGTTCCTGTAAGCATTTACATCCTTTCCAGTGATATCTAGGGTCATTCTAGTTATTCAGAAGGACTCTCAAAATAATTATTGTGGTGACTCCTCTCTGGCCCTGGCAACATTCGTTCTCCCTTGTTATGGAATTGACCAGGGACAAGTACCACAAGCTTCCTCACAGATTGGATCTATTCACATAACACAAAGGGAGTTTGACCCACTCCACTCTCAAACGACTTCAACTGATTGCCTGTATGAGTCAATTCCAGTACCTTTTAGGCACCTTTTACATGAGGATGTGCAACAGGTGTACTAAAGGAGGCAAGAAATCCTGCTACTTGGAAATCTTATGTTAACCAGTTGAGAAAATTTTCTAGTTGGTGTCTCACTTATAATCAGGGCCCTATCCATGATTATTACTGTCATTCTTAAACATTTGTGTGAGTTACTATTCCTGTGGCCTCTTTCCTGTGACCCGTTTACTCTTTTGGCAAGTGGTACTTATCAGCCATTTCAGCATGTCTACCCATGGATCCTACTCTTCATTTCAAATTTTGCTGAAGTTGTTCTACAAAGGTTTTTCAGCTGATTTGTAAGATCACATATTATTCTGGTGATGCTTAACTTTCCCAGCAAAAAGTAAAAATCCCAATTATTTCTGTCTCCATTTGAACCAGCTATTCTGTCTGTCTTTTTTTTTTGGTAGGCTAACTGGTTTGTTGCTCTGACATGTGCAAGAAAGTATGTGAGTTGTAACCATTCATGGTAAGTACACCTTTTGCTTTTCCACGCATATGGTGGTATGTGTAGAAATAATTCCTCATATATGCCTTTACTGCTTTCAGAGTGCACCTTGAATTTAGTCATCTATCTCCCTCATTTTTTTTCAGAATTTGAATGTCTCCAAAGGCATATCCTTCCTCCTACTAGGTTGGATAGACTTTGGTAATCAACCCATATAGCCAGCAGGCTACTGCACCATTGAGAATGATGAACACAGCACAATTGAGTAAGCAAGCAATAAATTACAACAGGGTGGGTGTTACTGTGTAAATAACACCCACTGGGAGTGTTATGATTTCCGATACAGCAGGTGTAGGGCCTCTACATCCCTTGAAGGGCATTATTTACACAGTAACACACACCCTGGAAGACATTATTGCACTTGGAGAATAGGCTGCCTGTAAAATTGTTGTGTTGAGTCACAGCGTTGTCAAGCTGGCCAGTTGTTGTTTCTTGAATAGGAAATCACACATATATCCAAAAGATGATTGCAGCAGTGAGGAATTTGGATATCTATAAGTGCAATTTACACAACTGTATTTTCTTTCTATTGTCATGATTTTTGTTTAGACCAGCACTGGATGAAAAGGTTGAAAAAAAAGCTTGAAAATGCACCTCAGAGTGTGTAGAACTCTCATGGCTTCTGCTGGCTTATTGAAAGCATCAAGGAAAAAGTAAAGTTAAAAAAAAATATACTGGAGTTCTTTCCTTAATCATGATTTTTGTTTAAAATATCATTTGGTCAAAAAGTTGGAAAAAAGCTCTAAAATGCACCTCAGAGCATCTAGGATCTTCATGGCTTCTGGGGGTCAAGTAGCCCCCAACCCCCTGTCTTGATGCATTTATTTCCTCAAAATTAGTCTTGGGCAGTTAGTCTCTTTGAAAGGATGCTAGAAAAAGCAAAGTTGAATAACAACATTGAATTTCTTTAATCAGGATTTTGTTCAGGCCATCATTGGATCAAATGGGTTGCTTAAAAAAAACTCTGAAATGCACCTCATACAATCTAGGATCTCTGGCTTAACGCAGTTATTTCCTCCACAGTTGTCACAGTGCATTCCTAAACATTTAGGATGTGTTGTATGAATGACTGAATGCAGAAAAAACTGAAAGAGTAAGGTAAACTATGAGTAAAAGAAGAAAAAAGTAATATGGGTAGTGTGGGTAAAATAGGATAGCAAGACCCATGGGAGCACTGTGTGGTGTGCGGGGTGTGTGTGCCATGAAGTCCTTCACCTAGGGTGCCAGACCAGCTAAGGCCAGTCCTGAGTGTAGTAATAGATTGGCTAGTGATTACAACATATTGTTTTCTACCATGCTAGGGATGGATAACATATAATACACTAGGTTCATAGGTGATTACTAGGTTAACAACTCCAGGGGGGCCTTTTTAAATCTAGCTATACTTCCTAATCTGACAAATTTTGGTACCCTAGGGTTATCTTAAAGGGTATATGTAGGTTTAGCATGGGAGGCCAAGCATTTACAGGCTACCTCTGTCTAATAGACAAGGGTGCCAGACCAGGGGTAAGTTTCCAGTTCCCCAGATACTGGTCTAAGTTATGATAGACTTGTGTTAAGGAAGAACTCTGTTTCACTTGGATGGGAAGCCTGTTCCAGAGAAGGGTTAATCTCTGATGCACATACCTATCCCTCCAACATGTCCTGTTTATATTGCAGACAAAGTTTAGGTCTCTAGATCAGATAAGTCTGATACTGTTTGTTTTGTGTATGTGCAGCATGTAAATCAGAATGTTATCAGAAGATGCTGTTTATGCCAGGCGTAGATGGCCTCTCGGCAGTCTGTAAAAGACCATGCACAGGGAAAGGACTGTGAGGAGGTCTGTGTCAGACATGCTGTTTATGCCCCGTATTCTTTTAGAGAGGAACCTCTGTGGATGCTTCAGTTGTTGCATATGCCTGGTCAGGTACATACTGAAGGGAGTGTTGTACTCAGTGACTGGTCTGATGAGGGCTGGATACAGAGTATCCTTGTTTATATGTTGTGGAACATAGAATGATTTCTTTACTACTCCAGGTACATGATGGTCAAAGTCCAGGTTACTGTCTGCATGTGTGCCCAAATCCTTGACTACTGGTTCTAATCTTAGGGGTGTATTATCAGTGTGGTAGTTTTCAGGGGTAGCCGTCTTCCCAAATTATACTATTATGCATTTCTTGGCATTGAGTTTTAGATTATGGCTCTGGCACTAGTTACTGATCTATGTCAGGCTGTCTTGGAGGGTATCAGAATGAGAATCCCATTTATTGGCCAAGTATGCACGCAAACAAGGAATTTGACTCTGGTTTCAGTGACTCTCCAAGTATGAATTACATAAACGACATACATACAACTATTAAGAACAAGACAAAAAAGTAAATGCATATGTATATATATATATATATATATATATATATATATATATATATACACATATACATACAAGGTGCAAAGTGCAACTCAGTGCAAGAAATACTGAAATAAACTCTGAAAGAAACAAATATTAACAATATGTAAACAGTAAAAAAGAATAACCCAGCCTAATAAGCTGAGTTAACAATTTATGAACTTGATGGCCTGTGGATAAAAACTGATCTGATATTGTTAATCCTCGTTCATTCCTAATGCATGGGTATCGGTTCCGACCTCGGAACCGAGCCAGCCATTTTCCAAGCTCGCGTCAGCTTCAAACTCTCGAGCTAAATTCTTACCCACAATCCCCTCTCCCTGTTACCCCAGATTTTGTTTGCAGCATTGCCATTCGGTTGTGTCAAGCTACTTCTCTTGAGCTAAGTACAGTTATTTGTTGTTTAGTAGTTTTTCAGGTTACTTTTCTGTCAGAAAAGTTTATATTTCATTGTCTCTTACCCTATCGCATCTAGCGTACATAATTTCTTCAGGTTTTTCTGCTCTTTTCTTTACCACTTTTACTGCGAGGTATCTCTCTCTTTACCATCATTGGTAATCCTTCCCCCTTTTTCCCATACCTTTGGGTACTCTCTTGTACCATTGCTGGTACCTTTTCTATTAATGAATTTGCTGTCATGGCAGATATGAAAGGTAGTCCAGGGTTTAAGCGGTGTTCTGATTGTGGCCACAAACTACCTACTTCTGATGCACACTCTTTGTGTGTTTATTGTTTGGGAGCTTCCCATTTGTCTGTTGACCCACCCTGTACTATTTGTGATAACTTTTCGAATAGAACATTGTTGGAAAGGAAAAACAAGCTGTTACTGAAGGGACTTCTTAAATCTTCCTTTTCAGAGGCTATTTCTGGGTCGGAGGCCTCAACCCCTCCTAGAGCCCATAAGAAAATCTTGGATGTTCCTACTAAGGCTACATCTTTGCCTTCATCCCCGGCTGGGGACTCCCGCCAACCAAAACCTAAAAAGGCTAAAATTTCGGCTCCAAAACTCACTCAGTCAGCCCCAGTGCTTTCGGTGCCTAGACCTTCGGCACCGAGACCTTCGGCTTCATTAGTGATCTCAGCTCCATCTTCTCCTGCTGACTTCACTATATCGGCATCAAGGGGCTCCTCTGTTCAGACTATTACAACTGTATCGGCACCGACCGTTCAGTTGGCGCAGACCTTGACCGTGTTGGCTCCGACATCTTCCTCGGAACCGACACCTTTATTGTTGACTCCAGTTTTGTCAGTTCCAGCTTCAGCACCGACAACCACTTCGGCACCGATCCCTGTGTTGGTGCAGACCATGACCTTGGCATTGATGACTTCTTTGGTGCAGACAGCCGTAGTCCAGTCTCTCTCGGCACCGTTGTGCTTGGTGCGGACAGATGAGATGGGCACCAAGTTTGCCTCTTCTGTGGACAGGCCTGTTTCTCCCTCAGTCTCCGTGAGGTCCACTAGAAGCCTTTCCGAACATGATGTGTTGCGTCTTGTGGATCAGGTACTCTTGGCCAGAGGTATCCCACCTCTCAGGAACTATACTTCCTTGGGAGGTGATCACCCATCTCCAAAGACCCCTTCTTATTCTCCTCCTTCATGGCCTTTGAAGTCCATGGATATAGCACAGTCTTCCCCTTCTGCGGTCCCCTTTATGGATCACACTAAGGAACCGCAGTTGCCTTCATGGCAGGAATGTTTTGCTATGACCCAGGATGTCAGTTGTGAGATGCATAGCTTGCTGTTCCACAGCCATCCAGGGACTCCAGGTCGGCAGGCTGAGCCACTTAAGGGAGGGGTGACCTCTGTCCTAGACATGCACTCCTCTTCGGGTGGACCAGCGTTCCAACTGATGGAGAAGGCTTTCACTGCTGCTGGTGATACTGGACTGTCTATACCTCCGCCCTCCTCTGGTACACTGGTTTCACAAGACACACCTAGCGGACGCCGGCTGCAAGGGCCTCAGGACACATTCCCACAGGAATCCCCTTTTCTGCTGTCTTCTCCAGCTTCTCCCACTGAGGAGGTCCACCAGAAAAGTTTGTGTAAGAGGAAGCACATGGACTCCATGGAGGAGTCCCTCACTGAAGACACAGATTTTGATGAGGGGGAAGGATCCCCTCAGTCACCCTCTGAGGTATCCTTTGGTGATATCCTCGAAATCCTGAAACAGAGAGGTGACTGGCAGTCCTCTAATCCGACCTCTGAGGAATCTGTGTTCCTGCAGGCCTTTTGTGCTCGGCCCCCTACCTCCTGGGTTACTCCACCTGCCAATTAACTTGTCTGGCTCATCGTGCAGCGTGCTTGGAATGCTCCTGATACCGTCAAAGCTATTCCCCAGAGGCCAGATAAGATTTTGTCCCCTCCTGCTTTGGATCCCCATTGGTCCAAAGGTCTTCCTGTGGATGCTTTGGTGGTGGTGGCCGCAACAAAAAAGGATCTAGCAGAAGAAGAAAGCCAGACTGTCCATCCACCTAATAAAGAGTCCTGGGCCCTGGACAGGATAGGGAAGTGCACCTTTGCTTCAGCGACCTTTACTATCAGGTCCCTGAATTATATGGCACATTTTACCAGGCTTCAAAGGGATCTGATTTCTGAGCTCTCTGAAACCTTGGCTGGTGCAGTGTCTGATGAGGTCCATGACAAAGTGGCCTCTCAGCTGGCCGCCATTGAATCTGTATCTAACTCCTTTATGTGACTGATATCTCAAGCATCAGAAGGAGCAGCTAGAGCAGCGGGTTCAGCTGCGGTCTTGAGATGACATGCCTGGATGCGCTTGTGCAATTTTGCTGAAACCTTTTAAGGCTTCCTTTCTTAATGCTCCCATTGAGGCCTCCTCATTGTTTGGGCCCAAAGTTAAAAGCACACGGGCCAGATGTGAACAGGATGCCAAGATCCTTTCTGACATAGGTGTCCGTTATTCTTCCCCTCAATGTGCTTTCTCCCGAAACCAAAAGAGTGGGAAGATATGGTTCAAGAAATCTCAGGGTCCTTTCCGTGACACACAGGCCGAGTTCTCCCCCAGAGGCAGAGGGGGGAAACTCACAGGGAAGACGCTCCTTTCGGGGCAGAGAGGGTCCGTGTAACCAGGGTTCCAGGGATTCTTTCCCTGGTCAATCCTACCAACGCTCCTGAAGAGCGGCCCAACTCCTTTCTTCTGGAAGTGGTTGGGGGATGTTTCTGCTTGTACCCTTCGGCCTGGCTAACCATCACCACCGATTCTTGGGTACAAAGGATTATAACCAGAGGTTATCATATCCCCTTCGATCTTTGTGCTGCCCCTTCAGAACACCTTCCCGACGTTCCACCCAGTCAAAGGGAAGAAGCAGCACTAGAGATAGGAAAGCTGCTAAGAAAGAGAGTCATCCAAATAGTCCCACCAGACCAGATAGGATCCGGATTCTACTCAAGACTATTTTTGGTGTCAAAGAAAACCAGGGACTGGAGACCAGTTTTGCATCTCAGTGTATTGAACAAGTTTGTTTGAGTACAAAAATTCCGGATGGTCACAATACAGTCTATCCTCCCGCTTTTGGAAAAAAATGATTGGATGTGCTCGATAGAGCTTCAAGTTGCATACTACCACATAAAAGTGGACAGGCCATCAAGAAGATTTCTGCACTTTTGTGCGGGAGCCAGTCACTACCAGTTCAGAGTACTGCCCTTTGGACTCTCTACAGCCCCCATAGTGTTCACAAAGTGCATGGCAGTTGTCACAGCTCACTTGCGACTTCAAGGATTCCAGGTGTTTCCATACCTAGACGACTGGCTCATTTCCACCCCCACCAGACATCTACTGGAAAAAGCCCTGGCATACTCTCTCCTCGCTGCTCAAAGGCTAGGCATAACCATAAACTGGCAATAATCCAATCTCACCCCATCTCAGTCAACAGAATTCATAGGGGTTATCTTGGACACAAAAAACTGCAGAGCTGCTATTCCAGAGCACAAAATTCTAAGGATAAAGCAACAACTAATTCCAATCCTTTCAAGGGAAAAATCCACAGCTCACTTGGTTCTACAGCTGTTGGGTTCCATGGCAGCCTCCATCACCATTGTTCCCCTGGCCTGGTTTCACATGAGGCTTCTACAGTGGCTACTGCTCACCCAGTGGTATCCTTTTCAGCATCCTCTTTCAGCCATGATTTGAGTAACCCACAGGTGCAAACAGGATTTAAATTGGTGGATGACACACAATCCGTCACAATGGTCTTGCCCCTTCTCCCCCCAGCAAACCAAGGCCACAGTGACCATGGATGCCTCCCTGATGGGGTGGGGGGGCTGTGTCAAGGACAGACAGTCCAAGGCACTTGGTCGGAACTGGAGGCCCATCTGCATATAAATGTTCTAGAGCTGAGGGCGGTGCTTCTGGCGTTGCAAGCATTCCATCCCCTGCTGCCATCTGGGACAATTACGATTCAATTAGACAACATGGCAGGTGTCTGGTACATCAACAAGCAAGGTGGAAACAAATCTTACCCCCTTTGTCGAGAGGCCATGAGGATATGGCAATGGGCGATGGCTACCAACCATTTTCTTGTAGCAACGCACATTCCTGGGAGTTCCAATGTGATTGCACCTGCTGAGTCTGTCTGCTTTCTTCAACCTCACGAGTGGTCCTTGAATCCCTTGATAGCAGCGGAGATCTTCCACCGCTGGGGCCATCCTTGCTGCTACCTCTTTGCATCCCCGACCAACTACAAATGCAACAACTACTTCGCCCTGATTCCCCCTTCGGGACAGTCACCCAGGGATGCTCCTGTCCACGATTGGCCCTCGGGTCTTCTTTACGCATTTCCACCCTTTCCCCTCATTCCCCAGTTTCTGAAGAAAGCCCGTCAGTTGAAGAGCAAGGTGATCCTCATTGCACCATATTGGCCTCGACAGATTTGGTTCCCCTTCCTTTGGCCTCACCTACTAGATCGACCATGGATTCTCCATCCAACACCAGAGTTGATCTCACATCCACAGAACCTGATTCATCCCATCTTGAACAGCCTGAAGCTCACGGCTTGGCTACTCCAATTCCCTTGATTGCCAGGCAGAATGATCTATCTTTATCAGTATGTGATATTCTCATTGCTTCTCATAAATCTTCCACTAGAATTACTTATTTGAGCAAGTGGAAAAGATTTACCTGTTGGCTGAAAGATAAACAAGTAGACCCCTTATCAGCACCAGCGTCGATAATACTAGACTATCTGGCCAAACTTTTTCAGTTGGGTCTATCGGCCTCTACCATTAGAGTTCATTTGGCTGCAATTTCTAATTTTCATGAGGGTGTCCAAGATTCCTCTCTTATGTCCCATAAATTGTGCAAGACCTTCATAAAATGTGTGAATCATCTGAAGCCACCTTTTAGAGAACCTATTCAGCCATGGGATTTATCATTAGTTCTACAAGCTCTGACAATGTCACTTTTCGAACCAGCCTCTTCTTGCGACCTCAAGTATTTGTCATGGAAAACCTTGTTTTTGGTCGCCATTACGTCTGCCAGACGTATTTCTGAGCTGCAAGCTTTATGTATCAAGAGTCCATACTTGATTTTTCATAGAGATAGAGTGTCTCTGAGAACTGATGCATCATTTCTGCCTAAAGTGATCTCTGAAATGTCCATTAATCAAGCCATTAAATTGCCAGTTTTCTTTCCCAATCATTCAAACAGAGGAGAGTATTGCCTACGTACCCTAGATATCCACAGGCAAATCCGTTTTTACTTAAACAGGACTAAACCCTTTCGTAAATCTGACCAGTTATTTTTGGCCTTTTCTGGACTTAGATTAGGATCTGCTGTTGCTGAGGTCACATTAGCTAGATGGTTGAAGGACTGTGTGACCTTCATTTATACACAACATAATATCTCATTGCCTACTACCATGAAAGCTTATTCAACAAGGTCGGTCGCAACTTCTGCTGCCTTCCATGCTAGAGCTTCTTTACATGACATCTGTGCAGCTGCAACTTGGGCTACGCCTCATACCTTCATCATTCATTACAAATTGGATTTGGCCTCCAGGGGAAGAGCATCTTTCGGTTCTGTGGTGCTCAGGAATGTCCTTCCATGAGAGCCTCCCAGGAATAGAGGTAGCTGGGGACTCTGTCCCATGCGTAAGGAATGAACGAGGATTAACAATATCAGATAAAGAAGTTATGTCTTATCATAACATTCCATCTGTATTGTTGATCCTCCTTCCCCCTCCTGTGGTTTCTAGTGGATCTCACCATCCGGTTCTCTTAGGTTATTTGACCAGAGTTAGTCTCTACCTTCTTTGACTTGCAAACTCAATCTGAGGTAACAGGGAGAGGGGGATTACTTGTAAGAGTTTAGCTCGATTGTTTGAAGCTGATGCGAGCTTGGAAAATGTCTGGCTCGGTTCCGAGGTCGGAACCAATACCCATGCATAATGACTGAACAAGGATCAACAGTACAGATGGAACGTTATGGTAAGACTTAACTTCTTTTTCTTATATCTGCTTATTTTGGTGCGTATTATTGTGTAACACCTCTCATTAACGGTTTACTGTCAAAATCACAGAATTCACAATCACGAATGTTGATATCCTTGACTCATTTCATCACCTCATGAATATTAATGAGGTCAGATGATTGATACATACCATCCACAATCTGTTTTCGATCTTAATGTTGACAGTTGCTATTTACAGACATGCCACATTTCCCTGCCCTGTTGACTATCTTCTTAACTGCCGTTCACTTGACTGTCGACATAACCGACTATCGCTCCTACCATGTCCAAACAGGAGCTGGACATTAAACTGATTTTCAGTATTTTGATTGTAAACCCTCGTTAACTATAGAAACCAGGAATCAGTCAAGGGAGTACCTCAGTGCTGACAAAGCAACCAAATGTCCAGCACTGTCAGAAGAGCACTAATGCAGAGATACACGACCAGTCAGGCAATCCACCAATGTAATGTTCTTTATTTGAAACAACTCAAATTATGAAAACACAATACCGACACTGCCAACACTAAATGCTTAACTTATTTTCACTGTGTTTTTCATCCCTTTTAGTACTGAGACTTCCTCAGACCACAACCAATTCCTTAAAATTCCTCCTTTTATCTCTAACACAATTAAGAGTTGCTAAACATAACTTCCAGCATTAATTATACTTCCTGTTTAAAACTCTAAATAAATAAAAAGCATAGATATAAACAATAAAATTCTTCTTTGGACTATAATATAAAATAAAAAACCTGTGAACAACCAAAGATGAAAATACCTTTGGTTGTTCAAGGTTTTTTTTATTTTTATTTTATCTTATAGTCCAAAGAAGAATTTTATTGTCCATATCTATGCTTTTTATTTATTTAGAGTTTTTAACAGGAAGTGTAATTAATGCTGAAAGTTGCTTTTAGAAACTCTTAATTGTGTTGGAGATAAAATAAGGGATTACTATGTAATGTTAAATGGAAAAAGAAAATACATTTGGTTTGATCAAGATTTTTTATTTTTATTTTATCTTATTATAGTCCAAAGAATTTTATTGTTCATATCTGTGCTTTTTATTTATTTAGACTTTTAAACAGGAAGTGTAGTTAATGCTGGAAGTTGCGTTTAGCAACTCTTGATTGTATTAGAGATAAAAGGAGGGATTTTATGGAATTGGTTGTGGTCTGAGGAAGTCTCGGTATTAAAAAGGATGAAAAATGTGGTAAAATAAGTTAAGCGTTTAGTGTTGGCAGCGTCTGTATTTTCATAATTTGAGTTGTTTCAAATAAAGAACATTACATTGGTGGATTGCCTGACTGGTCATGTATCTCTGCACTAGTGATTCTCTGACAGTGTTGGATATTTGGTTGTGTAACACCTGGTTGATGGTAATAGTTCAGAAAGATGGTGGCCTGAATGTGAAGGATTGGTGATGATTTTATCTGTTCTTTTCTTGACTCTGGAATAGTACAGGTCCTGTAAATTATATTTTCGGCAGACATGACTATTCAATGTAACCTATTTTTGTCATGATTAGACATAGATCCAAACCACACTGTTATAGATGAGCTGAGAACAGACTCGGTGACTGCTGTATAGAACTGAATCAACAGTTTCTGTGGGAGATTGAACTTCCTAAGCTGTCGCAGAAAGTACATTCACTGTTGTGCCTTTTTTATGATGAACCCTACATTGGTCTTCTACTTCAAGTCCTGGGAGATTATAGATCCCAAAAACTTGAAGGATTCCACCACTGACACAGCAGTATTAAATATAAAGAGGGGATAATATTGTAGTACCACTCCTAAAGTCCACTGTCATCTCCACAGTTTTCAGAGTGTTCAGTTCCAGATTATTCTGACTACACCAAAGGGCCAGCTGCTCAACCTCCCATCTGCATGCAGACTCATCACCACTCCTGAGGAGGCCAGTGATAGTTGTATCATCTGCGTATTTAATAAGTTTGACAAAGGAGTCCTTAGAGGTGCAATCATTAGTGTAGAGGGAGAATAGCAGTGGGGAGAGCACACATCCCTGGGGGGAACCTGTAGTGATTGTGCAATAGCTAGATGTGCATTTCCCCAGTTTCACCTGCTGTTTTCTATTGGTTAGAAAGCTGGTGATCCATTGTCAGGTAGAAATGAGAATGGAAAGCTGGGAGAGTTTTAAGTGAAGAAGTTCCGGAATTATTGTATTAAATGCAGAGCTGAAGTCCACAAACAGAATCCTTGCATATGTCCCTGGGTTGTCAAGATGTTGCAAGATATAGTGCAGGCCCATATTAACTGCATCATCCACTGACCGGTTCTCTCAATGAGCACACTGAAGAGGGTCCAACAAGGGGGCTGTAATATCCTTCAAGTGAGCTAACACCAGCCTCTCAAAAGTCTTCATGACCAGTGATATCAAAGCAACAGGCCTGTAATCATTCAGTCCTGTTGTAGTGCATTTTTTAGGAACTGGAATTATTCTGGCTTGTTTGAAATATAAGGGAACGTCACACAGCTCTAACGATTTATTAAAAATCTGAGTAAAAACAGGAGCCAGTTGATCAGCACAGGTTTTTAAACAGGAGGGTGAAACTCCATCTGGACCGGTTGCTTTCTTAATTTACTGTCTTTAAAAAAACAATACACATACTCCTCAGAGATAATTAATACAGGCTGGATGTGAGCTGCTGTGTCTTTCGACTTTTCCCGGTTAGGGGTCGCCACAGCGGAACTCTGGTCCGCTAATGATTGTCAGTAGATTTTTACGTGCCGAGTTGCCGGCCTTGACGCACAACCTTCAACGAAGGTACGCCCATTCACGCACTTCTCCACACAGAAGACGCTCTAGCTGAGAATCGAACAAGACAACGTCTTACTGTGAGGCGACAACGCTACCGCAGCACCATGTGTGGAAAAGAGAGTCATATAAATCTGAACACTGACAAGCTGGAAGTTGTCATTTGTAGCCTCAGGCTTATCAAACTTGCAGTAAAAACATTCAAGTCATCAGCCAGGTGATAATTAGCTGCAGTGCAGGGGGATGGTTTCTTGTAATTTGTAATGTTTTGTAGACCTTTCCACATTGATGCAGGATCATTGGCTAAAAACATTTTTTTCAGCTTTGCGGAGTAGTTCTTTTTAGCCACTTTGATTTCCTTTGTCAGTGTGTTCCTTGCCTGTCTAAAAAGTGTTCTATCCCCACTTCTATAGGCAAATTCCTTGGCTTGACAAAGCTGCTTAAGTTTAGCAGTAAACCAGGGTTTGCTGTTGTTAAATTTTAACCAAGTCTTAGTGGAGAGAGACAAATCTTCATAGAAGCTGACATAAAATGTTACTGTGTCTGCCAGTTCATGCAAGTTAGCAGAAGAATCTTCAAATACACTGCAGTCTGTACAATCAAAGCAGCAGCTTCAGCTTTGCCTGAACAGTCCACCTTCTCACTGTATTGATCACACGTTTAACAGATTTTAACTTGCTGTTGTAGATGGGAAGCAAATGAATCAGACAGCCCAAAGCTGCATGGGGGACAGCACGATAAACATGTTTTAACACTGTATAACAATGATCCAGTGTGTTCCTGTCTCTGATAGGACACTTTATATGCTGTGTAAATCTAGGAAGTTCATGGCTGAGGTTTGCCTTATTAAAATCCATGAGAATAGTCAGAAGGGAGTTTGGATAATTCTGTTACAAGTGCATTATCTGATCAGACAGTTTTTGTAGTGCTGCCCTCAGACAGGCTTGAGGTGGGATGTAAACACAAAACAGAATAAATGAAGAGAACTCCTGAGGTGAATAAAAAGGTCTACAGTTAACGCAAAACATTTCTAAGCAAGGGCAGCACGTTTTACTTAACACTGTGACATCATTACACCAACCTTCACTGATATAAAAGCAGGGTCCACCTCCTTTACTCTTCCCTGATGTCTCCAATACTCTGAACGCTCTGTAAAGTTGAAAGCCAGGAAGATGTAATGCAGAGTCCGGAAAGGATTGATTTAGCCTGGTTTCTGTGAAACACAGTACAGAAGAATGTGAAAAATCCTTGTGAGTTTCATTGAGAAGTAACAGTTCATTCATCTTATTGCATAGGGAGCGAAGGTTTGGCAGATCTAAACTTGGGAGTACCGTTCAAAAACCTCTCTGTCTCAGCCTGACCAGTACACCAGCTTGCTGCCCCCTTTTGCGATGCCTGTGTCTAGCTCTGCTGCTGACAGCTGCTGCTCCTCCAGCTAGGATCTCAAGAAAATGGCTTAATTGTAAAAAATCTGGTGTTAAATTGCATGAAATTAATTGCCAAATATTTAACAATTCTTCACAAGTATACTTAATTACAGTTGAACACCAAACAACAGGACAAATAAACAAAAACAAACAGAATACTAGAGAGCATTGAACCTAGGCTGCCATTCTCAGCACCATCTTGTTTTCAAAAGCAGTCTTGCCTTGCTGATAAGTAAGTTAACTGGGGTACAGTAATTTCTTTTAGATACAATAAGGAATATAGTAAAGATTAGTTTAAATGTTTTCTGCATTTGTTTGAGACTGTCCTGCAATGTTGTTTTAAATATTTCCTGTGATTTTGAACTTTGATGTCACTGTGAATACATATTTAGTATTGTCTTATTCTTTTATTATTTATTATTAAATATATTTAAACCTATCTTTACGGCTGATATTTGTGAGACATATTTAAGCTCTTAGAGTACTTTCATATTTATTTGGTGACACTGTGGGGCACTCCTAATAGCCGTGCTCTTGGTCAAACTACAATTTGGATTAATAGTAACATTACACAGTAAGATTGGACACCCTTTGTTAAGGGCCTTAAAGTAGCTGATAAGGGGTTCTGGTGGTAGTGATAACTATGTAGTCTGGGCAGAAGGGGGCATAGCTAGTAAACCTGTGCCAGCCTTTCCCAGGTGTGTGTGTGTGTGTGTGTGTGTGTGTGTGTGTGTGTGTGTGTGTGTGTGTGTGTGTGTGTGTGTGTGTGTGTAAACCAAATGTGTGTGTGTCAGCTACTTGGGCAGGGACATGAAGCACTGGTTGGATATAGAGAGTGTTAGAAGATTTGGCTTGGCACCCTGGCTAAGGACTCAACTCTATAGCTGTGCTAGTGGAGGGGAGTCTTATTGGGGATCTGGAGAAAGAAGGAGAAACCAGCCCCAGACTGACTGTGGTCTCTGTGTGCTCTTAAGGTAAATTGCACTTTACTGTGTATGTACTTGTCATCCTCCCAGTGTGTATGTCCCCCATTGTTGCCATTGAGGATGATTGAGGCTCCTTGATTACTGTTGCTAGTAGTGGGGCGTCACATATTAATTGGTGGGCAGTGGTGGGATAGCCACATCACATATTACTTGGTGGGCACTGGTGGGATATCCACTTCACATATTAATTAAATTAATTTTAATTAAATTAATTATGAGCCGAAATAACTCAGTTGGCAGAGCGTTAGACTGAAGATCTACAGGTCCCTGGCTTATCCCGGGTTTCGGCATGGAAACCTTTGGACTGCACAGTGGTGCAGTGGTTGCATTGTCGCCTCACAGCAGTAGTTTCTCTGGTTTGATTCTTGGCTGGGGTGCCTTCTGTGTGGAGTCTGCATGTCCTACCCTGCATTCGTGTGGGTTTCCTCCGGGTATGCCGGTTTCCTCTGAAGTTGCATAGACATGCGTCTGGAACATTTCTCCCCTGGCCTCCGCTGAAAATTGGCCTTGTTCCAAGTCAGACTTTCCTGGTAAACAAGTGTTAAATAAATAAAGTCTTTGGGAGATTCAGTGACTGCACTTAGTTTGCAATCATCTGAAAACTTGGTCATCCAAAGGCCCTTGATCTTAGCCTTGACTTCAGAGATGTAGATGACAAAAAGTAGTGGCCCCAGCATCGAACCTGGTGGAACTCTACTAGTGACTGGCCTTTTCTTAGAGGTAGACTCCCCCCATCCTAACTTCTTGGGTCTCTCTTTGTGCCATCTGGATATGCAGTGGGTGACAGTGGATTTTATACCCAATTTTATGAGTTTGTCTACAATGCCCAAGTGGGGTATTGTGTCAAACGCTTTGGCCAGGTCAAGGTATGCAGTTTACACCATTTTACCATTGTCCATTGCTTTTTGGTGACCTTCTCAAAGAACTCCATCAGGTTGAGTAGGCATGAAGTAAAGTGAGTAAGGTAGTAGAAAGGAATGGTGTCCTCACATTGCAAATGTAGCACACATAGTAGAGCAGTGACTGAGGTGATGAAAAAGGACATGTGACTCAGGGCTGTTAATGTTAGTCTATGTCTGTTGTTAACATTTAGAGATCCCCAGCAGGTTTTACTATGGGTCACCACTGTTACAGTACATTGATGAACCAGATTCAAGTTGACTTGCTGAAGGCAGTTTTGGGGAACGTAAAAAATTAGAAAAATGTTAGCTGACATATCTCTGAGGAACCCTTTCTTTTGCAGGGAGGACACTGTCCAAACTTAGATACACCAACTCTGAGGTTACATAGTGCAGAAAGAAGCAAATTCCATGGCTGACAAAAGTAGTTTTGGCAAACATACTTCAATCCTTTTGCTTCACATTCCATCTCTTTTTTTTGACAATCGAACACAAACTTTGTTCACAGGGAGTAAGAGTTACAGTTGCAAACATAAATATTTTCATGCAGTCACATAAAGAACCAATGTTATAGTAGTTTATTTGAACACCCCTTTTTAGAATGTCAGATAGTCATTTGAAAATTCTGTCATGCATTTAGAATACGTTATAGTACAAGAAAGAAAATAATCTTTAAACCCAGGCCCAGTTCCATAAATATATTCATTATATTAGCTGCCAAACATGTGTAAACTTGACACCATCAGAAAAAGACCATCAGTATTGTACTACGAAGTCATAGTCAATATCCAAGGAGCCAATTTTGTTGCTGTCTTTTCCCTGTGACTGAAGTTGTTTGAGCCTATTCTAGATACAGTATTTTAAACTTTAATTTTACAACCTGTAGGACAGACCACTTGTTTCTGTTTTCTAGTAATTAATTTTTAGTAGCCAACAATATAATTTATAGCACAATTCATTCAGTTCTGCTTAATATGTTTACATTAGTTATGCTGGTTAAAAATTAATAGCAAGCAACATTAATCTTACCTGTCCAGATTCATTCTTGTCTATAATGCAAATCCTTATGTCCTTCATTATCACTGTTGTAGTATTCTTTATAGTTGGGATATCTTGTTCTGGATATCCAAACATCTGCCAGCATACCAAAACCTTTATACGTTCTAGGCATCATACATCAGATGTAAGTCTTAAGTCCAAGGCATAAGGTACATACGTGACCTTTGAGCATCTAACGCTCAGAACTTTGACTCCAGTCTTAATGCTACCTTGAAGTTGGTCTGCAAGATGTTCGTCAAGTTGGTTCAACCGCCAAGCCTGATAAAGATAAGTGCCCCATTGAGGATTCCTCCTTTTTTCCCCCTGTATGTTTGCCTTTTACATGTCAACCAGGAAGGGGAAATGTGACTGCGAGAGGCAGATTCCCCATAAAGATAGACATGAAAAGTTCCTTTTTTGTTTTGTTTAGGCATGATACATGACTATACCCAGTGTGAGATCTACCAGACACTTGTCTCTAAGACTCTCAGCAGTCATCTGGCATCTTTCTGTTCACCTGGCGAACCAGCACTTAAAACTTTTGATGCAGAGTACTTTGGCTTCCATATCTGTCTGCACCAATGTTCAACTACTGCTGAAAAAGAAAGCCAGAAAAGTACTTTTTGAATATGCTGCTGTCCAGCCTCATCCTGACATCTCTTTTGGGTTGAATAAAGAAACAGCGGACCATCTGGTGCCTTCGTCATCTCTCCCTATCATGACTGAGTTGGAGGCTGACTCAGGGCTGCTTACCAGCATGTCCACTGAGATTATACCTATGTCTGCTGTAGATGAGGAGGGGAACCATGGCTGATTATATTGGGGGGCTTTGGGAGCTTCCCCAGATACTTGTTTGGGAAGATGGGTTTGGTTCCCTCATTAAATCTAACCAGAGCTCTGAACCTCATAGACTGATTAAAGCTGATTTCCCTTTGAAAAAGAAACAGAAGACCAGACATGTGATCCCTGTGGCTAAAGATCTTCACCAAGAAAGAAAGACTGGATTTTACTCAATGGATTGTCAATGCTCTTATGGCTTTGAAGCCCCTTCAGGGCTTATTTGTGCCTGCTTCTGTTCCCTGGTCTTCTACCCCTTCAAAATGTTCTAGGGAATCTGCTTCTTTTGAAGATGAGGGGGATTTACATTCTGATGAGGAGTCATTGGCCTACTCCTCCCAGATCCATTCTCCTCTTTCCTTATGGTCTGAAGAAGATTCACTATCCCCTGATTCCTCTATAGAAGAATTATTCTTTGGGGACACTCTGGTTAGTATGATGGAACACTTTAGAGTTATTGTTCCCAAGTGCCTGACATTCAGTAAAGGTACTATGAACTCTTGTCTATAGATTCTCTCAGACCTTTAGCAGTCCCTCCAATACTGGAGGCCCTTCTGGACACTTTTCTTCACCTTCTCAAGCCCCTGATTCCCAACATCCTGCTCCACCAAAAGCCTAACAGATTCTATAACGTCCCTGAAGCTCAAAATTTTTTGTATAAGAGTCCTTTCTCCAGTGTCCCCAAAGAATAATTCTTCTATAGAGGAATCAGGGGATAGTGAATCTTCTCTCAGACACTGAGCTAGCTGTCATTTCTCTGGCTACTGATAAACCATCTAAGCTGCTGCCCTCTTCCAAGTTTTTTACCTTCTGATAAGGACACTCATGCAATGCACAGATGTGGGGAAAAAGTGTACACTTCTGATTCTTTAGCTGTCCAAGTAATTAACTGCCAGATCCACATGGCCAAGCATATATTGGGTCTTCTAGGGTTGGGGACATTCTGGCTACTCTGCCTGATTCTGACGCAAAGACTTCTGCTGTTTCCCTTTTGAGTACTGTTTCTCAGGTGGCTCTTCATTATATTAAGTGCAGCTATGCTGCCACTGATGATTATTCTAGGGCTGCTGTGTCAGGTTCTGTGATAAGGAGATACTCTTGGTTGTACCTCCAGGTTGATGATATCAAGGCTAAATTACTTGATTTCCCCCTTGGACAATCAAAATATATTTGGTATTGTAGCTGCTGAACTTTTTAAGGCTCTACAGTATAAGGGAAAAGTTATGCAGGATCTGAAACAAATATTTTTTCTACTGTTCCTAGGTTTAAGAAGAATTTCCCCCTAAGCCTTCCTTTGTACATAGGCAACCTAGACAGCCTTCTAAATGCAAGCGTGACTCCAAAAGAGCTTTTCCTAACAGGCCTGCCCAGGCTTCTGAAGTTCAAATGCTTTTCTTCCCTAACATAACTGCTTCTATTTGACTTTCAGCCTCTTCTACCCTTGGCCAGATTCTGCTGTCCCTCAGGTTGACTCTGTCTTTTCTGACTTGGCAACAAATTTCCTCAGACTCTTGGGTTCTTTCCATTATCTAGACAGGTTATTTTATGGTTTGGAAGTCACTCCTCCCTTCAGGCCTTCTCCATCCTCCTCCTTGTCAACTCCCTCATTTTTCTTTGGTCCTTCAGGATCTTTTGACACAGGAGACCATCCACCCTGTCCCCTTTTCTCAGTAGGGCCCAGGGTTGTATTCCAGGATGTTTCTGGTTCACATGACAGAGAAGTCTTAGAGGCCCATTCTGGATCTTTCCTTTCTCAACACCTTTCTGAAGGTTCTTTCCTTAAGGATGCTGTTTCTACAGATGTTTTCTCTTCTGCTGCTTCCTTAAGATTTTCAGGTGCCCCTATATTTGAAGAATGGTTATTGCCACAGTTCTATTCAACCTCTGTTTAAGAAGTTTTTATGTTTCTCTGGTTCTTCCTCTCATTATCATTTCTCTACTTTGCCTTTTCATATTTCTATCGCCTCAAGGATCTGTACCAAATGTCTGGCCCCAGTAGTAGCCTTCTGCATAGTTCAGGGGATTGAAATTTCCCCTGTTTGGATGACCTTTTGATTCAGGCCCCTTCCAGCAACTCAGATTCGGGATCTTAACTTTACTTTGGGTCTTCTTCACAGTGTGAGTTTCACCCTAAACCTCAAAAAGACTGTGTTGACCTCCTTCCAGGATCAAGTCCTTCTAGTTGCAGGATTCAGACTGTACCTACGCTGAGCCTGCCTTCTGCCTCCCACAGTTCTATCTTTGACAGTTTATTTTCAGTCTCTTTTCCCTCTTCCAGTTATTGCTATCAGAAAACTTTTGTGAGCTCTGGAGTATATGCCACGCACTATTCCCATGGTTCCCTTGGCCAAACTCCATATGAGAAAGTTTCAGTGGTATCTCAAGACTGCTTGGCTTCAGCATTGCCATCCTCTGAATTTTCTTGTGCCTAGCTTGGCTTGTCTCAAGCTTGAGCTGCATTGGTTGATTTGTCAAATCTCCCTGATTCCAGGCCTGTCTTTAAGGTTCCTTTACCCACTCTGGAGCTGTATGCGGATGCTTCTGATCAAAGTTAGGGAGCTTCTTCCAACAGCATCAATATCCAGAGTCACTCATCCCTTCAACAGCTAAATGATATTATCAACATCAAAGAGATGAGAGCTCTGATTCTGGCCCTTCATGCCCTTCACTCCCTTTGGATTCCAAGTCCTCTTTCCATCTTCATAGACAAGTACCATGGTTATGTGTACATCAACAAAAAATGGGTCAGAAAGTCTCAGCTCCTTTGCAGGCTGGCACTTCAGTCTTGGGATTTTGCAGTCTGCCATCACTTGTTCCTTCAAGTGATTTACATCTTTTCAAAGCACATTCTTGTGGCAGACACTTTGAGGAGGTTTAGGACAGATCCTCAAAAATGGATGCTTCACAGGAAGACATTCCGGGACATTATACATCAGTGGAATATTCCTCAAGTAAATCATTTTCTCTCCCCTCAGAACAGACAATTTCACCAGTTCCGCTCCAGAGTGCCAAGTCCTCTGGCTTGGAAGATGGGTGCTATGTCTTTTTCCTGGAAGGGGTTGGGAGGGTGGCCTAATAGTTAAGATGTTTGCCTTGCAAACACAAGGTGTTGGGTTTGAGTCTTACAAGGGATAATTGGCTAGGCTTAAAATGGCCCACAAGGGCAGTTAGTCTAGTACTAATCTATGAACCTATGTACATATCCCCATCTTCCTCTTTGGCCCAAAGTCCTACACAAAATCATGTGGGACAGACCCGAAATTTTGCTGGTGACTCAGTCTTGGTCCACATAGCATCACTTCCCTCTTCTGTTTCATCTGGTCAGGGACAGTCATCAAAGGTTACCTCACAAGATGGCTCTACTGACACAGGACAAGGTATCTCTTATCCACCCTCACTTACCTACACTTCAGGTAATGCTGTTACCAAGCATTACAAGTTGGATGTGATTTCTAGGGCCTGGGCGGATTTTGCCAGGACCATCCTTCATGGGTTCTTGGAAGGCTGCTCTGTAGCTTCCTCCTCCCATCCCCTGTAGTATGTTTTGTACTTTCTCAGATGTAAAGAATACTGCAACAGTATGTCCTACTTTTCACTGCTACAGTATTCTGTCCTCCTTCCTCCCGTTCATCTCGGTTTTCTACCTTTTGGCCAATGTGGTCCTTCTTACTGTCCACCTTAGTTCCTTTCTTTCTCTTCTTCCCTTCTTGGATCTACATGCTTCTGTTTTTTCCTCTTGGGTTGCTCTCTTCTTCTGGGGCAAATCAGTTCTGAGGATTAGGCACCCATATGCCACATATGCAGCTTATGCCTTGGACGTATGACTGATATTTGGCGTCTGGAAGGTATAAAGGCTTTGGTATGCTTGCCTGACATTCAGCTATCCACAGAAGGGTATCCCATAAGCACACACACAGCTTTCCTACTTTTTTGTATACTCATCCACTCAGCCAACTCAATGTCAGTGCTTACTACTTACAGAATTTGTGTAATAATACTTGCTAACCATAATTACCAGCACTTAGTGTTGCCTGATGTTTAGTACAAGAGTAGTATACAAAACAAACTAGTTATTTTAATTCATTAGAATGGTAAATATAAATATGCAGTTTATTTTCAGTCAGTCACAACTGTCATTAAATTGACTGCTTTAACAGATATCCCCCTACGATTCCATTACACATATTGCTATACTTGGAAAGATATTCTGTAAACACCTGCACTCACTGCATTACTTAGAATCATATTTCCAGCAGTTTCCAGGCAGTCGGAATACTACTGTTAACAATGGAAAAATCAAACCTGTCAGTGTTGCTAGTAATAGCAGGATACCTAGTAGAAGGTAAGCTGTTTGTTGCTCTGGTTTTGGTCCACTGCTAATAGTAAAAACCTGAACCATTTTCAGTGAACAGCAGACTGCTCTTACATTCATATCAAATGACAAAAATATACTTTCATAGCAGATTAAATGTAGATGTGGAACACCTGAACCCTAACCTTAAACATACTGTTTCACACATCCAAATGTACATAGGCATCACAGGCAAGCATTCTGCACATGCACCTTTCAAAAGAGAAGAAATGGTAACTGCCAGGCAAGTTAGACTGTTAATGGCTGAAAGCAAAATGCTAATTTGCTGGCTACACTGGATTAACGGTCAGTTTAGAAGTGAGATCAGAAAAGTGGTATAATAAAATCAATATGCAATTAGCAGAATAAGCAGTTACTGTATAGTGAAAAGGACAAGCATACAGTAGTGGACTCCAAGATGAATGTAACTGCAGCAAATCAGTGACGAAGAGTTTTGTAAATTATGGACTGCAGTACTAGTTTTAAGCTGTCTTGTGTTCTTCTGTTTCAGTAACATAGTTATTTGTCTTAAGTGTACTGCTGCTGTTGTTGTCTTGAATTACAATTGTATTTATCTGTATTTTAAGACTGAAGTGCATTTGTTTTCTAGTGTATGTGCAGCTGGATTAATTGCTTGAAATGTGTCATAAAAGTGTTGTCCTAGCTAGTTGTTGAATTGGTTTCTGTTAGTTTTCACTTTCAGTTAACCTTTGTGTTTTTACATTAAGAAGACTTGGGAATTACTCATCTAGTGGTAACTGGGGGTAGGCTGGTCTGTTCGAATTGGGAAACACACTGGAAGTCTTAAAGTGAGGTAATGTTATTGGCCAGAGGGCTATTGGCGTTTAGCAGTGCCTTGTATAGATGCAGGCACTTAGAAGCTAAATTTCCCCCATAAAACTACCTCTGAAACTGTACCCAGTAACTTCTGTTGCTGAAAGGACAACTAGTTTGTGTGCTGAGGAGCACTGCCCCATGAATCTACTGTGCATAGCCTAGTTTTTGTTTCTAGCCTCAAAAGCAGCCAAGCTAGCGCTGTATTAACCGCTGTTGTACTACAGCCTTGTAGTTCATGTAGAAGGACTTGAAATCATGGATATGCAGTTTCACACTTTCTCTGTTGCTAGTCTGGTGGATATGGGCATCCTGACATGGTGTAGCAGTTGCCTCTTGTTCACTGGCAACTAACTAATCCACAGGGAAACTGATACAGTGTACTAGAGGTACAATTGCACAGTATTGCTGGGGGTAAGACTGTTACATAATAGTACTCAAAGTAACAATCAAGTTATCAGTAACACACACACACACACACACACACACACGCACACACACACACACACACACACACACACACACACACACACACACACACACACAGTTTGCACCTGACACACTGACACATAGACCAACATATGCTGAGGTGCTAAAAAAAAGCCTTCCTAAACTCCAAAGACCTCCTAGACACGCGACCAACAAAAATTATCCTCAGCAAACCCAAAAGCACTTTATCAAAACAACACCCAACACTACACGTACAGCCACACCCCATGGAGCCTCAACTACAAAACCCATAAGGCAAGTCAACACAGTACCCAATACTCTAATTGCAGGAAGCGCCATTGTGAGACATATGAATGCCCCACTCACCAGGCTGAACAAAGAGAAAATCATGGTCATTTGCCTATCAGGGTGTACGATCCACCAAGTCACTCATGCATTCAGGTCATATGACTCAGTCTTAGTCCATGCATGGGTATAAATGACCTAACCTCACTTCTGAAACAAACTTGCACTAAATGTCAAGCAGAGTAGCATGTTTGCCACATTCAAGGTAAACCAAGATAATTGGATGAGCAGCTGCAAATTCTCTCCCAGTCTATCTTGTCTTGCCGTCCTTGAGATTAGAGGGACATTTTGAATAAAGTTTTTTGGATTGGCTTGAAATGGTCTGCATACCAATTGCCTAGTACTTAACTATGAACCTATGAGATGTACTTTCCTGGACAATATGAAGAGAAGAAAGACATTATGGAGCTTTTGGACTGTGTGTCCCAGGTTGTTATGAGCCTAACAATGAGCAGCCTCCACCCTTCATCAAGGACAGTGTCATGGTATGAACAGAAGATGATTGACTTTAATAATTGGCTTAGCTTCTCGTGTCATTCAAAGGTGGTACAAGTTTGGTCAGTATTGGAGGATGTGGTCGACATACCACATCGCTTTGTCATGGATAGCATGCACCTATCCTTGCTATGCTTTCAGGTATTGGCTAAAACATTGTCCACCCCCCCCCCCGTAGTGGCTTTTATAGGCAATGCCAAACTGACAAACCTTCCATCTTAACAAAATCAACCTAAAGGAATCTAAGGCACTGCTGCTAATTGTCATAAACCTAAACAAGAAACACCAGTCCCTCCAAGCTCTCCTTACCTTGGAAAATGCACACAGTTGTACAGTTACAGAGACATGGTTTTAACCGTGGCAGTGCAGGGATCATAGGAGGTTACTAGGCTATTGGCCTTGAGGCCCTTATAAACCTAGCCAAGAATTTAGCCCATGTTTAGACAAAGCACCCACAGGATACAATGTCTTCCACACATTTAGACCCAGCTAATGCACACAATGAGACTAAAGGTTGTGGTATCTCATTCTACATTAAAAACAAACTTACCTCAAGACTGAATTTGTCCTTTTTGGGTAAATTTTAGTTACCGGCCACTAAGTACGACTGGATTCCAGCAAAGAAAAAATTTAGAGAACCTGAAAGAAAATCAATCCTGTAGCTATACAGAAAAAAAAAAGAGTTCAACTCCAGCTTTGTTCCAAGACATGATTTCAAGTAATGTAGAGGAAAATAAGTCAAATGTGTCAAAACTGATTAAAATAAATGAAACACTGAAGGAATATATCAACTCAAACAATAAAAGTCTGGAAGAAGCCTTAAACATATATTCAGATACGCTGGTTGTTGTTGTTGTTGTTTGTCTTTCGGCTTTTCCAGGTAAGGGGTCGCCACAGCAGAACTCCGGTCCGCTAATGATTGGCAGTAGATTTTTACAAAATTCAGATGTGCTGGTAAAACTGCAAAACTTGGAGGTCAAAATGAAGAAAAGGCTGACTGAGTTTGAGACTGCCCAAGAAGAGACATTTCAAAAATAGTGGAGTTAGAGGACAGAGTATGTAGGGAAAACCTAAGATTTTCTGCTGTATCAGAGAAACTGGAAATAACATTACTATATTAATTTTATGAAACCACAAATTAGCAACTGGACTGGTATTCACAGCAAGAGTTAATTGAAAGGGGACATTGTCATGTGCTCCAATTCTGGCCAGGGGAAAACCGCCAAGACCTCTAATAGTAAAGATATAATCCTACTGGCAGAATGCGTTAATTATGACAAAACTGTAGCAGAAGGGAAAAGTACAGCACTATAGTGTAAAAGTAGAGTGTTTGTGGAAAAAGATTACTCACTGTACACCAGGCAGAAGAGGAATACATTTATTCCAGCAATCAGGGAATGTAAAGAAGTAGGTGTGAGATTCAAGCTGCTGTATTCAGCTATATTCAGAATTGTTTCCTGAAGGGTCAGAGTCATTTTTTGATGCACAAAAGTCCAACAAAAAAGTTAGCTATCAAAAAGGAGGTGAGTCTGCTTTTTATTCTTCTGATAAGAAAGCTCATAGAGAGACAATGCCAGTGAAACATTTTCCATTGTTCCATAGGAAAATGGTTGAGGGACAGAAAAAGGCACCATAGTTGACTAGAAGTACAAGGAATATGTTGGAAATGAGCCATAGACTGGTTGGGAGATGGAGATTGCTAGGAAGATAACCAACGACAGAAATAAATGAATAAATGAGTGATTACAAAGCATCAGTCACATTTGTGAAATGTAGTGGAAAAAGAAAGCCTGGAAATTTTGACTTTTTTTACTTTGTTAACCTTGCAAGGAACTCCAAAATATATATCCTCCTCCTTGTCATTGTTTGGAAGAACATTAAGGAGGGGAAGAGGAAGGAAAGAGGTACATTTTTGTTCTTAACAGTATTTTTATAGAACATGACATATACTGCATGTTGTATAGTAAAGCCTTTTCAGTTATTTTTGTGTGTAATAGGGATACTAAAGTAAACAATTGCCCCTTTCTCTGCCTCCTTGTTCAATCTGAAGAAATGTTGGCACTGCAATGTAAAAGAGAAGAAAGCCTGGACAAAAGAGAATGATATAAGTAAAATGTATATACTTTTTCTTACTTTTGCATAGGGGAATGGCTAGATTAAGGCCCTTGTTTTTTATCTAGCAGCAAGTTTTAAGTGGAAGTAAGTAAGTAAATGAATGGTGAATATAATGAAAAATTTTCCTTTAGCAAATAAATGTTCACAGTGCAACATAGGAAGGTTGTAGCGGAAGGCAACTGTGTATCTGAAGCTCATGTTTCTATGGAGACAAGCTGATAAGTGCAATAAAAACAGAATACTTTTATCTCAATGGCTAAAAGATAGTGTTTTTGAAAGCACTCACGTTGTTTTCTACATGTGGGAGAAGAATAAAAATAAGACGAAAACATATTTATTGGGGTATGATAAAATGAAGTACTTGGGAGTATGGGTTAATAGAATTCTGTTATGGCAGTTAAGGTTATGTGGGAAGAGACTAAACAAAAGATAATACAAAAACAAGAAATTGCAAGTTCTGTTTTATGGATATGGATAGCAAGATACAAGCAGTTAAAATTGTTCAAAAGATTCAAAGAAAACTTTATTGTCATTTAGGAAACACAAGTGCTACCTAAACAAAATTTTGAGTGTCAGCTATTTTACAGGAAAAAAAAAACAAACACAAAAAAGACAAGACGTGATAGGTATTAAAGAATAAACAATAACACACGCCCTGTTTTAACTGACTTAAAACCCTTTACACCAAGGCAACATGACCACCAAGCAAATTTCACCGAAATTTATTGCAATTACAAAGCAAAATTTAAAAACAGTAAGCGCTTTCGTCCTTAATACAGACTTCTTCAGACCTTCTGAATTAACTCGCAATAGAGTATTTGTACTACTGGAAATCACATGACTCAATTAATCAATTAAAATGTAAAATGATACCAACTTACCCTGGGGGGGGATATATATATATATATATATATATATATATATATATAGCATTTAACAATGCAATAACTATACTAAACCCAGAATTTACTTCTCATTTACTTTCATCTTTAATAAACTGCTGATACTGATTAGCTCATTTAACACATGCAAAACTTGAGCATTCAGAAAAATTTGCCACCATAACTCCCTTTGCTCTAAAATGATAGACCAGGGTCCACCTCTAGGATGTTTTTCGACCTGTTCCAAAATGAAAAACAAAAAACCATGATCACCATTAATACTTAAATGTTTGTAAAGTGAATTAGTAAGTTTTTGTTTTTTTATGTCGTAACAGTGCTCATATATATGTTGTTTTAATTTTCTCTCTGTTTTGCCCACATAAAAGACTGGGCATAATTTACAGAGAGCAACATAAACATCACCTTCGGTATAACAATTATAATATGCCTTGGGCCTAATAATTTTGTTATTAACCTTAATCTCTTCCCTTTGAAAAATCATATGGCACTGTACAGTCATGTTAATAAAGCATAGAGAGAGAGAGTTGTGCCTACCAGAAACGAACCAAAACAAACACACAAAAACAAACCACCCTGATGGAATCCAAACATAAAGCGAATGCACAGCAAAAGGAACAAAGTTGCAGCTAAAATTAGGAAGGCTCCAGTGGTTGTTAGCCTAGTATACACCCATGAACCTATAACCGACTTACAACATTGGCAATAAAACAGCTACTTACATCATAAGTGGAAAAATGGTTGAAATAAAATCCAGTACATCAAGCTCAGAAAAAAAAGTTTTATGAACACAAGACAATCAGAAGTACTGATTTAAACTTTGTGATGCTCTTCTTTTAGTTTATTCCCATTGTTTAGAAAGGAAAACATGCACCATCAGGCTCGAAACTCTGCAGTGTTGTACTGGTTTAAAAAGAAGTGGTCAGAGAATGATTATTGAGGAAAGTTCCTACGTGGAACTGAACATCAGGCTCAGAAAAAGTTTTGTAAACAAGGGACACAAGTGCAAGTTTAAGCTGCTTGATGTGCTTTTGGTTCACTAACTTTGTTAAAAACCTACAATTTTCCCAGCAAACAGTTAATTCCCAGTAAGTACACAAAACAAAGGGAAAGAGAATGATCACAGCAAGCAGAGTGTGTTTCCAGACATCCACAATACAAATGTAACACCTCAGTCTGAGCAAGTAAATAAAAGATCGAGAAATAATTTCACTACTACTACTACAACACACACGCATGCACACATGTATTGAAATATCTCAAAACCTGCTCACCCTTGATGTCTATAACATCATTTATATGTATGAGCGCCAATCCAGTTTTCACTTATGTAGTTTCAGAGCTAAGTCTTTGTCCTCCTCAGTGCACTAAAATCCTCTTAGCAGATGCAGCACTGACTGGCACTGCCACCAGACTACTTAATGCAATACTGATATTTGGATGGAAGTTTGGGTGTAAGTGCTGCATTGTGTATCAATAATTTTGGAAGGGAGATGGTTTTATGGTACAATTTTCGCTTTGTTCACCTTTGCAGATACCATTGTAGGCTATTTAGACTAGACAAATCAGTCCTGTAAGCATCGTACAATTCAACAACTGTGCCTTGATCTTGAAGAATTTACAGTGAATTGGGCACCACGTATTGTGCCAGGAATATGGGCAGTATTCAGTAAGCTGCTCATTCAGTTCAGCTGTCCTGTTCCAAGAATGGTACGAATGTGTTCTTTCTATAGTATTATTATAGATTCAAAGTTAAGTACTAGGCTAGCTGCCATTTGGGTCATTTTAAGCCTAGCCAGTTTCCCTTCCAAAAGTGAGAATCAAACCCTGTACTTTGTCTGTGAAGTAAACACTTAAACCATTATGCCAACACCTCAAATAGTCTACACTTAGATTTGAACCCACACATATTCATGAAACATTCATATTGGTCTGTTACTTAACAGTTAGAGCTAATGTACATCACATCTTTTGGATCAGCAGCAGTGATGTTGCTCCTTTTGGTCTGCCTGCCCCATTCTTTGGTGAAGACATGACTTGCAAGTTCCTTCATGTCTTTTGTACAACACTTTGAAGTTGCTCTCAGCATTCCCTCTAATATTTTAAGTTTCTATGATAACTACAGTTTCTTCTATTGTCTGTACCAAATCAATCTATTCACACTGAAGGTAAAGATAAAAAGGCTTAATGATGCCCAACACAGATTCCACTGGTACTCACTCAACAATAAAATCAAATTTGGTAATAAAATGAAGATACCTTTATGTCCCTGTCAAATTATGTGGTTATTCCCAACTAGTGGCAATGACAGCATATTTCATGTTAAAATCTTGCAGGTATTTGGCCTGGCTCATCCATCTTATTGCCCTTGGTGCACTTAGAGAAGAACTTCTGTTGGCAGACACTTCATTGTACTCTATTGATAGGCTTGCAGTTTTTTTAACTGTGACAGATGTACATTGTGATGTTTTCTAGATGAAATTAAAATAGCAATCTCTCTTTGACATGTGTCAACTGTATTTGGCATTTCATGCATTTCACAGGAATGTACAATAGCCATGTCCAGAGTGTGTACTTTGCATGCTGAGTACAGCCCTTCTGAAAAGATGGCCCAAATTCTTGCTTGAGCTGTACTAAAATGACCACTCCATTAACTGCCTTAACTATAGCCCTATTCATGCAAGCATCCCTTGCCCACATCCCATGCCATGGGTAATTGCAAGAAAAGTTGTGTTAAAGCTTTTTCAGTGGTGTCCATATCTCCTACAAGCTCAGTAAATTATTTGAATTTCAGCCTTTCTATGAGTGCAGTGCATATATCTTAGAATCAGTATTATCTGCCACTTTTGGAAGATGTCTATAGTACCATCTGCATTTAAACTGAAATTCATCATATTGATCACTCCTGCAATGGCCTTTGCTATGTGGGTTATTTCCTGATAAGGATATAACAGCCTGACCTCTTCCAAAGATTCAGAGCACTTTCCATGCACTCAAACCATTAAGACAATTCAAGCTGAGCTTCCTGAAAACACAGGTTTGAGTGTCAAGCCCTTCAGAGCTTTCCTGCCACCAAATGGAATGCTCCTCTGCAGGCTTTCAGGGATTGATGGTTGGCTTGTGCCGTTCCTTTTCTGGGAAGATAAGTTCCTTTTGGGGAAAAAACCTCCAAATAAAAATGTATTATTTAAGTGTACTTTCCTGTTTTGGAAAGTTATTAATAGTCTAGGAGTTTGTGTTTTAATGGACTGCCACAAGACTTAACTGTACTTTTAAATGGAAGACACTCTTTTCCTCTCAGTTTAAAGTAGTTGAAAGACATTTATTCTGCGGAGAAATTTTTTATTTTACTTTTTCGAGAAAGCAAAATGTATAAGTTCTTTTTACTGTTTTTTTTTACGGAAAAAGTGAGTTTTAGCAACTTTAAATTTTTATTGGCTTATGCTGATTGTTGAAACAATTTTTGGCTTGACCATGGAGCAAACTACCAGTTCCATGATCAGTCCTTCTTCCAGCCATAAAAAGAAATTCAAGGAAAATGACTTTTCCACCAGAGCAGGCTAGTAATTTGCTTCAGCTGCAGGTGAATGACTCTGCTGTGGCTGGAGAAAGTTCCTCAGACTACTCATCTTTTACCCTGAATCCCTCTGGTGTAGCACCTACAGCCACTATGCACCTAGGGTTAACTGCATCCTCTGTGGCTGTTGGGGTCCCCTCAGTGGGCAAGGGAGAGACACTCTTTGCAGTCCTGGGAGAGGGAACTGGGAAGGCTTCCCTGTTTAGTCAGACTGTTGTGTCCGTCCATTGGGAAGCTGCTGCTGCTGCCATTAACAACACTGTTGGCCTTATTTTTCCTTTAAAAAAAGCAGAAAGTAAGCATGTATTTAGTTCTCCTCATATTTCTGTAGAAAGGACTAATTTACTATGTATGGCTCAGGGTCTATTTTAGGCTATTGATCCTTCTTATAAGGTGGTTTCTGCTAAAAGAAAGATGGATGCCTCTTTCCCCTGAAAAAGATTTAAGATTCTGAATCTGGACAGGAAGATTAAAGAAGAGAGGCAGGGTTTTCTCCTCAGATTTCTAATTCAACCTCAGAGGAAAGCACAATATCGGATTCTCCTTTTTTTGGGGGGGGGGGGGGGTTCTGATTTTTTTTCTGAAACTATTTCCTGAATGTGCCACTGTTTTCAGAGAGTGAACACTGAGGTTTCCTAGTCACTCGGAAAGTTACTATGAGCTTTTACAAATAGAATTTCCAGAACCTTCAACTATTCTGTTGTCAGCATCGAAGGATATGTATCTGTCACTGCCTACAGTTTTCCTGACAGTCAGTCTGCTGCCCCTAAAAAGGCAGATAGTGTATAAAGTTACTCAGTTTTTTAAGTTTGTATACGCTCATGCCAAACTTGACCCAATAACTATAGCTTTAGTTAATCCTACTGTTGCTGAACATTTAGTTAATTACTATCCTACACTTTCTGACAAGGATGGGAAAATAATTGATAAGTATGGGGTAATAAGTATATGCTTCTACAAATTTGATTTTCAGAATTTGAAATTGTCATGCTCATATGCATAACTCCCAGCTGTCCAGATATTTCCAGAATGTCCAGATTTTTGTCTCTTATGTTTGGTCTGTTTCCTCATAAAATTTGTGGTTATCTGGCAAATCACTTAGGACTGAAATCACTAAATGACATGTTTCAGTTTCAGACTTCTTATCCTTCAGAAAATGCTTGCTAACACAAAATCTTGTTATTCTAACAATTTTCTAAGTTCATAAGAGCTATATTTAAAATCTGTCTGTATGTTTGGACCTCTGTCCCCCTATTATTTTAGGCTTTGTTCAGATTTCTTGCACTAAGACATTGAGAGGCACACATCATTTTTATTCTAATTGTGAAAGTATGAGGAATGTTTTGTCTGCAGTCTTCTTGTGAGGAAAAATCTGCTTTAAATGGTTAATTTCTTTCATTTTACAAGTTTCTTCCATGGCCATGGCCACTGGTACTGTTTTGAGGAGGTTTGCCTGGCTATGTTCTCAGAACCTCCCACATGATGTAAAAAAAAATGAGATTTTAAATTCTCCTTTGGATAGAGATTTAGTTTTTGACCCCACTGCTGGAGAAGTTATCAAAGAGTGTGATCAGCAGATAGGCAAATGCAGGGAATCTGTAAGATTTTCAGCCCTCCAAAATTTTATAAGAGATTCTCTAACCCCTCACCCAATTTTGGCAAGAAACAAAATAAACAGGCTCAGCAAAAGCTGATAAACAGATATTTAACAAGAAATGGCAAGGGGGTTCCAAAAAGAATACAGGTGCCCGTCAGTACCAGGGACAGTCCAATAAGTAAGAATGACTGCCCCCCCCCCCAACCCAAGCAGTCCCTTTTCTCTTCCAGAAAGTCTGAATCCCCACTTCTCTCTTTGGCAATAGATAGATCTGAAGTAGTTACTTCATTTGTTCTGCAACCTGTGGGTCTCGGATCCGACCGGCAGCTTTCCAAGCTTCAAGATCCGAGCTCTTAGCTCCTCCCCTCTACCCACAATCCCCTGTCACCACCACACTACCTCAGATCGTTTTTGCCGTGGCTTGAATGACAAGCATCTTGTGAAGAGCTCCTGAGCTTAGACAGGGAAGTGAATAATTTTCTTTCAAAAATTTTTCTAAAAACTTTAAAACTTAAAAAGGAGAGTATTGTGAGTGTTTCTCTGCCCTTTTTTGTTTTCGGGATTGCGTTTTCTTTTTTCAAACCCTTCCCCTAGGCGTGTGAGTGTGTGTCAGCAAAATGGCCGAAGGCCATAAAGCTATTTTTTCAAAGTGCACTGGGTGTGGCCATAAGCTTTCCCCAGCTGATGGCCACACTCAGTGCGTTATATGCCTGGGGGTTGTCCATTTGTCTTCAGACTGCCAGGTTTACGCAGCCTTCAACCCCCGGGCTGTGAGGGACAGAAGGAACAGGCTTATTCTGGCGGGATTGCTTCCCCCGGAGGAGGCCTCTTCCTCCTCTCCCTCCAAGGTGCAGGCTACCCAGGTAGCTTCGACACCCCTGATTCCCCTCGACTCAGGCTGGGACTCAACCTCCCACTACTGCCTTGAGTACGAAGGAAGTTCAGTCTTCTCCTTCTAGGGAGCACAGGACCAAAGACAGGGAGAAGCACAGACACAAGAGGCGAGCCGAGCATCACCCCTCGGCTCCGCCTTCAAAAACTATTAAATCACCTCCGAGGGTGTCCGGACCTTCTCCTTCTCAGCTCTGATCTCCTTCCTTCTCACTGGAGCCGGAGGAGGAGCTCCTATCACCCTCGAGGTCGTCGAGGCGGCCCTCCAGACCCACCTCTACGACCTCCTCTAGATCTACTAGGTCTCTCTCCAACGCCGACATGGATAGGATGATGCGTCGGTTTTTGCAGACCCAAATGCAGATGGGAGTGCTCCTGCCCCCCACTCCACAGGGGGGGAGTGCAGCTTCAATATTTGCCCCGATTTCTCCTTCTTCAACCCGGATCCGGGTTTTGGAGTCTTCGGATCCAGGCCCTTTCGGAGCCGGGGTTTTGTCGGTGCTGGTGGCCCAAGCCTTCTCGACGCCGACTATACCCTCGAGTATCTCGGATCCGAGCTCTCGGGGCCGTGGGCTGGGCGTCGGATCCGTGGGAGCGGGTGCTTCTTCAGCGCCACCTATGTCGAAGAGCACCTCCCTTTCGGATCCGATGGCTTCGGCTCCGACCCCGATCCCTATCTCGGAGCCGAGGAGACTGCTTTCGGGGCCGGAAGAGAGTAGTTCTCCCTCGGCGTTCGAGGTAGTGGAGAGGGTACTGTCGAGGTCTTCCAGGTCCCCGACTCGGGTTTTGGATCCCTCCACCCCCCCACTGCATACGGGCCTAACTTCCATCATCCTTCCATCGGGACAGCCTACTCAGACCCTCCAGTTGGTTCCCTCGGAGGAACAAGAGGCCGTTGACGAGCCCTCTTCTGATAGTCCCACAGAGGAGGTGCCTCATAAACGGACGTGTAAAAGGAGGCACATGGACTCCCCCGAGTCCGTCACCACAGATACAGACTTAGAGGAAAGGGAAGGTTCCCCAAGGTCACCTCCCGAGGATGTCTCCGTTGGAGACATCATGGAAATGTTGCGTATTGGGGGGGGGTGGTCAGCCCAGAAACCTTCCTCGGATGAGTCCGTATTTCTGGAGGTGTTTGAAGCGGGCCCATCTACCTCCTGGGTGTCCCCACCGGCAGATCCCCTGGTAGATCTCCTGACTACCAGGGCTTGGCAGGAACCCGACACCGTGGAGCCTATCCCACGTCGACCGGATAAAATCCTTAGCCCCCCTTCAGACAGGCAGGTTTGGGCCAAAGGGTCTCCAGTTGATGCCATGTTGGTGGCTGCTGCCACTAAAAGAGAACTCTCCCAGGAGAGCTCCACGGTACACCCGCCGGACAAGGAGTCCCGGGCGCTGGACCGTATAGGGAAGCAGACCTTTGCTTCAGCAACCTTCTCCGTGAGGGCGCTGAATTATATGGCGCATATCATCAGGCTGCAACGGGATTTGATCAAGGAATACACTGCAGCCCCTCCTGAGTCCATGTCGGTCGAGGACAAAACCGTGTTCTCGACACGCATGGCCACTCTCAAGTCCATTTCAAATACGTCCATGTGGCTACTGTCTTATGCTACGGAGGGAGCCGCAAGGGCCAGCGGAGCAGGTGTTGTCTTGAGACGTCACGCCTGGCTCCGTCTTTGTAATTTCGCGGAACCTTTCAAGGCATCCTTCGCGAATGCACCCTTTGACGGTTCTTCCCTTTTTGGCAAGACGGTACGCGATACACTAGTCCAAAGTGAGAAGGATGGGAAGATGCTGTCTGTCGTCAGAGTCCGCTTCTCGAGCCCCCAACGTTCCTTCTCAAGGAATCAGAGGGGGCAAAAGAAGCTGTGGTTCCGCAAGTCTCAGCAATCCTATCCAGCTTCGGACTCCGCGCCCTCCAGAGGCAGAGGAGGGCAGGGTGGATGCCGGCCCAGAGGCAGAGGGGGACCGCGTAACTTCGGGTCTAGGGAGCCCTTTTCCGAGAGACCCGCACAACAGCCCTGAGGGCTTACCTGACTGGCCTGCTCTGGAGACAGTCGGGGGGCGTCTAACGAAGCACCTGTCAATGTGGGAGTCCATCACGAACGATCGATGGGTGCTCCGAATTATATCCAGAGGCTACAAAATTCCCTTCCTATTTCGTCCTCCCTCAGGTGGTCGCCTCCCCGATGTCCCACCCAATCAGAGAGGCGGCGACCGTAGAGATTTCAAATTTGTTAGAAAAAAGAGCCATCCAGTGGGTCCCCCCAGACCAATCCGGATTGGGCTACTACTCAAGGTTCTTTTTAGTGCCAAAAAAGATGGGGGACCTCAGGCCCATTCTAGACTTGTCCGCCCTGAACATGTTTGTTCCCAAAGAAAAATTCCGGATGGTCACTCTACAATCTATTCTCCCCTTAATGCAGGAGAATGACTGGATGTGCTCTATAGACCTCAAGAACGCATACTACCACATTCTAATGGACAGATGGTCCAGGAGGTTCCTCCACTTCCGGCTAGGGGCCAGTCATTACCAGTTCAGGGTCCTTCCGTTCGGACTCACCTCAGCCCCCAGGGTGTTCACCAAAGTCATGGCAGTGGTTGCGGCCCACCTGAGGCTTCAGGGCATAAGGGTCTTTCCGTACCTAGACGACTGCCTCCTCACAGCAACCAACAGGCATCAACTTTGTATCGCGAGAGACTATGTGCTGTCTCTTGCCGACAGCTTGGGCATCTCAGTCAACATACCGAAGTCTTTTCTTCATCCTGTGCAAGCATTAGATTTCATAGGAGCCAGTATAGATTCCCAATCTTATCGGGCCTTCTTGACCTCAGACAGGCTGTCCAGCCTCTCACTCCAAGTTCTGGCTCTTCTTTGCACCAAGGCCCCGCCGGCGGAGTTAGTCCTGAGGGCACTAGGCTCGATGGCAGCGGCTATCGGCCTCTGTCTCCATGCTCATCTAAGGATGCGTATATTACAGTGGACGCTCCAAGTTCAATGATCACTGTTACTCCACCCATTGAACACTCCTATCCCCCTGAGCAGAGTTTGCACGGAATCCCTCCTGTGGTGTCTTCACTCCCCAGAACTCAGGCAAGGGAGACACTTTGTGACCCCCCCCCCAGGTCACGTTAACCACGGATGCTTCTCGCCTAGGGTGGGGGGGCATTGTTTGGGCAGAAAGGTCCAAGGTACGTGGACCTCATCGGAGACCGCTTTGCACATAAATGTTCTGGAGATGTGGGCGGTGCTTCTAGCGTTGCAGGCTCTCCAAGACCTTCTACCTCTAGGAACGATTACAATACAGACGGACAATATGTCAGTGGTCTGGTATATAAACAAACAAGGGGGAACCAGATCCTACCCTCTTTGTCGAGAAGCCATGAGAGTTTGGGAATGGGCGATATCCACCAACCGCTTTCTGATAGCAACGCACATTCCGGGATGATCCAACATTCTGGCGGACAAATTGAGTTGAGTAATTCTCAGTCCTTACGAGTGGTCTCTCAATCCGAAAATTGCGAAGGAAATTTTCCGCAAGTGGGGTTGGCCTCGCTGCGATCTCTTTGCTACTCCTCAAAACACAAAATGCAGCGAGCTCTGATTCATGCTTGGCCTCCCGGTCTACTCTATGCTTACCCCCCGCTTCCGCTCATGGCGAAGTTCATTCAGAAAGCCGCACGGTTGGGGAGCAAAATTATCCTCATAGCCCCATTCTGGCCTCGTCAAATCTGGTTTCCATACCTGCGGTCTCACAGTCCCCCCCCTTTAATCCTGGATCCCATTCCAGATCTGATATCGCACCCAACGGGGTGCCCAACACCGAACCTGGTCAACCTCAAGCTCGCGGCTTGGTTGATCCAGTTCCACTAATGGCAAGGACTCCCAGTACCTCGTCACCAGTGAAAACTATTCTGGTAGCGGCTCATAAACCGTCCACCAGGAAAATCTATAATAGTAAGTGGAAACGATTTTCTATCTGGGCTAACAGCCAAGGTCTCAACCCATTTACTGTTCCGATTCCTACAGTATTGGATTTTTTGTCCATGATTTTTGAACAAGGGGCCAGTGCATCAACGGTCAAAGTACAGTTGGCAGCAATATCCCATTTTCATGTGGGAGATGGATTAGGATCTCTAGCATCTACAAAATTGTGTAAGACATTCTTGCGTGGCGTTTTCCTTCTCAAGCCACCAGTGAAATCTGTGATTCCCCCTTAGGACTTAACTTTTGTTCTGCAAGCCTTAACAAAACCTCCGTTTGAACCTGCAGCTTCTGTACCCCTTAAATTTCTGTCCTGGAAAACAGCATTCTTGGTAGCCATAACTTCTGCTAAAAGGGTTTCAGAGCTCCAAGCTTTGTGCATGAAACCTCCCTATCTTATTTTCCACAATGACAGAGTGTCTCTCAGGACTAACCCGTCTTTCTTACCAAAAGTGGCATCTGTGGCAAATATCAATCAGACTATCAATCTGCCAGTGTTTTTCAAAAATTTTCAAAATAAGGGAGAATACATGTTGCATACACTAGACGTACATAGACAGTTACGTTTTTACCTGCAGAGGACCAAAGATGTTCGTAAGGCTGATCAACTCTTTGTGTCATTTGCTCCTTCATACATGAGAAAACCTATATCCAAAGTGACACTGGCTAATTGGATTTGTCAATGTATTTCTCAGGCTTATAAGGCATCAGGCAAAACAACCCCATTCAAAATCGGTGAACATTCCACAAGGTCCATCGCAACTTCTGCAGCCTTCTGGTCCAGGATGCTGTTGGACGACATATGTTCAGCAGCCACTTGGTCTTCTGCTCATATGTTTATTTCTCATTATAAGCTGGACATGATATCTAGAAGCAGGGCGTCCTTTGGCTCCGCGGTGCTTTGGAATATCCTCCCATAGACCACCCAGGTTTCTTTGTTTAGGTAGCTGGGGACTCCTTCCCACAGGTTGCAGAACAAATAAAGTAACTACTTTAGATTTAGAAGTTATGTACTCACCATAACGTTCCATCTGAGTAGATACTTCATTTGTCTGCAACCGTCCCCCCCTGCCATCCCCCTAACCTGTATCAGGTTTCTAGGATCTTTATGATTCTTGAGAATATCTGAACCTGTTTATTACAGGTTTTTTCAGGTGATACAGCAAAACCGATCTGAAGTAGTGTGGTGGTGACAGGGGATTGTGGGTAGAGGGGAGGAGCTAGGAGCTCGGATCTTGAAGCTTGGAAAGCTGCCGGTCGGATCCGAGACCCACAGGTTGCAGACAAATAAAGTACCTACTCAGATGGAACGTTATGGTGAGTACATAACTTCTAATTTCAGACAAATGGATTCTGAAAATCATTCATCAAGGTTACAGATGGTAGTGGGAGAAATTTTCTCATTCATAGAGGTAATTCATTATCGACCAGACTCTTCCATTTCCCCTGTCTTTCAACATATGTTATCTTAAGGAGTGATAGAGCCAGTTTCTCCTTCTCAGTTTGGGAAAGGTTTTTATTCTGTGGTGTTCTTTGTGCCAAAGAAAGAAAATGCTTGTAGATCAGTTCTGGATGTTTCTTTCCTAAAGCAATCTGTGATGATGCCCAAGTTCAAAATGCTGTTACTTCAAAATCTGTTACCCATTCCAACTCATTTAAGTGTTCTGGTACCAGTAGATTTAAAATATGCTAATCACACTCCTATTCATCCAGACTTCATGCATTTGTTATGGTTTTCTGTGTCCAGATCCCATTATTAGTTCTGTGCTTTTCCCTTTGATCTAGCCACTGCACCAAGAATGTTGACAAAGTGCCTAGATCCAGTTATAACTCATTGCATACTACAGGGCATCCACATTTTTCCATATTTAGATGACTTGTTTATCTTTGCAGAGTATTTTTTAAAGTGCCAGGAATCTCTCACTTAGGTGAGAAATATCGGTACTTACGTATTATCGCAACCAGATTTTTGCGATAATACGGCTTGCTTCCCGGTGTGTGACTGTAACCAGAAATGTATGCAGAATCCCACAGGGAATGTTATCTGTAAAAAAAAAAACACTCTGTTGAGGTAGGAGTAGTGTAGTACTACAAAAATGACTGCTTGTTTGAACCTATGCCGTTTCCCGACATCATGTCAGTCTTAGTGCTTTTCCAAGTCCTGTTATGTGTGCACGCAACAGAGCAGAGCCGCGTCTGCAGCATATATTCCCTTCCCCAGAACTAGCAGACCAAAAGGGGTAAAAAGCAACTGACAGTTCACACACCATTCAAAAAGGGGGAGAAAGGTAACATCTACAGACGTGATTCAGTTATTATTAAACACACACATCACAGAAAGCAGGGAGTGTGATATTTTCATGTGAAAATGCAGAAGCGCAAAAGACTGTTTCAGGAAAAGTAAAATCTTACAACCTCCACGTTTGCTACGGGGACAAAAACATAGAGATAGCCGGTCAAAATCTTTCAGATGACGAAAATAAAATCTGAGTACTGGCGATGAACATAAGGCTGGTATATTCCCGATTAACTTAGCCTATATTGCGCTTGTAATCAGGAAGGCAGGATCTACCATGCGCTGCATGCAGCAGTATGTAGTTCACTGGCAAAGTGAGACATGCCAGTCAGGACTCCAAAATTTGGCAGTTAGTCCTCTCCCTGCCTCAAAACCATGTGTGCCACAATTTAACTTACTTACTTACACTCCCTTTTCCAGCTTAATAGACCTGCTGTCTCAGACATGGGACTAAATTCGCAACCGCGAAAATCTGGTTGCGATAATACGCAAGTACCGAAATATCTTATGCAAGCTGGGATTCCAATAGAAAATTAATTCAAAATTCTTTTTTGACTCCATCACACAGGATTGTGTTTCAGGGGTGATCTATATCTAGATCTATTTCTTGGGTTTTCCACTCAGAAGTCATTCTTTATGAGAGAATATCTCAAGATTTTGGGTCTCATGGCATCTGTGATTCTCATGCTACCCCTAGCAAGACTCCACATAGAAAGAAACAATGGTATCTGAAGTTATTTTTGTCCCGGTACAAACACCCATTATTTTTTCAAAAAAAAATCAAGAGCAATCAAGATCAAGGTGCTTACCTCACAGACACAAGGTTTAGGGTTTAATTCTCACCGTTAAGATAAATTGGCTGGGCTTAAAATTGCCCATAAGAGCAGATAGCCTAGTACTTATCTATGAAACTCTTAGTACAAGAATCAGGAACAAAGACAGAAGTAATGAAGATACAAAGGCCCACAAATAGGTACTCTAAGTGTTGAACTTATACACTTAAAATTTGCCAAAATAAGAGAGTTTTGTATTAAGTCATTTTCTGAAGGTTGTGAAGTTTGAAAACAATGTCTGTCATCATTTAGTAACTACAATCTTCAACAATCTGTCAGACAACCAGTCTTCTTTTGTAAATATAAAAGTAGCTAAAAAGCTTTGCTTTCTGAAGTTTGAGTTTGAGACTTGCATGTCTGTAATCATTTAATGATGACAATTCTCAGTGTTTTTTTTACAGAAAAAAAAACACAAATGTTATGAGCAGATCAAAAATATAAGGAAAATACTGGCATTCCATGATATTCTGGACAATTGTTCTGCTGTCATTTACTGCTGTTTGACTCAAATAGAGAAACTGCACAGTACACTTTCAAAAAAAGAAACCAAACCAAATAATTAAAAAAATAGCTGGCAGCCACTGCTGATACCTGAAGAAAAAAATCACGAATGAGGAGTTGGTAGCTGTAGTAAAACTACCAGACAGCAAAGCTAGCCACAGCAATTAGCTTCTAATTGTCAGGTGAGAAACAGGATTCCAAGCGACTGAAGAGTAAAAAAAAAAAAAAAAAACGGGGCTTTGAGTGACTGAACAATGCAAAAAACACACATATACCACTGAGGATCAACAAGCCAGCACCACCAGATGTTACAGAATATTTAAGCTCTGTAAAAAGCTGCTGATGCTGAACATACATAAGCACTTTTGCCTCTGCCTTATCCGGCCATAATAGATGTACTAACAATTAACACCCCTACCCCACCCCACTGCTAATATAATCCCCAGCACTCCTCAACCAATGGGAGAAGTTAAAGAAAAAAACAACATAGAAGAACCAGGAATTTGGTTTAAATTTTACAACTTTTCTTCACCTTCTCGACTGTGCTAATTAATCAGTCATCACCCTACAATGGACAGAGGATTAAATAATTGATAACATTTAACACCTAATGGGTTGCAAATTTGCTATGCAGTCTTAATCAGGGTGTGTTCATACACTATGTGACTGTTGGATTACTTTTCATTTTTAGAGGGTTAGCTTGCTTTAAGATGCTGTCCGGTTCAATTCTCAGCTAGAGTGTCATTTGCGTGGAGACATGCGTGAATGGGCTTACCTTCGTTGAAGGTTGTGCGTCAGGGCTGGTAACTCGGCATGTAAAAATCAACTACCAATCATTAGCGGACTGGAGTTACGCTGTGGCATCCCCTAACCGGGAAAAGCCGAAAGACACAAACAAAGCTTGCTTTCAGTGTTCTAATCTCCTCATACTGCTGGTTTTACATATTTACTAGGTAAGGTGCAGTATCTGTACCAAATTCATTTCTGTTTTGTCAGCTGTAACAATGCCACACAAGAAGTGACCAGAGAGTAATGTAACATGTTTTTGGTCAAAGAGCAAGAGAAAAGCTTTGAGTTGCTTAAGCGTGTGGTTATGTGATATGGCGGCATGATCTACTACTCTGCAGACAGAAGAGAATCAGCAATTGTTAGTGCAATATTATTGCAGGAAAATAGACCAGTAGCTTATGAGTTCAGAGATTTGATACACAAACACACTATGCTTAACTAAAGAAAGAGGTATCACCAAAGTTTGGGGCTGTAAACCGTTTCAGGACTATACATATACTAAAAAAAAAATTATTGTGGAGTCTGTTCGTAATCCACATAAGAGCATGTTTAAAAAGATGGCACCTGCAAGACTTCAGGATTTTTTTTCCCACTTGTTAGTTGTGAAGATCACAACAATCAGTTGGTTGTCTACAGTGCAGTGAGTAAGAACTGGTTATGGGAACCATCATTCAGGCAGCCATCACTGGTTTCTCTGTATACTGCATTCTCCGTACATGCTTAGTAGGCACCCTTTAGGTCACATGTGCAGTGAGTATGTCAGTGTTGGGCTTAGCCATCAGTGACTACCCTCTCCCCAACCAGGTATGCACTGCAGGAAGTTTCCTTGGTCAGCTCTCACCCTTTCACCTAAGAGAAGTCAGTAGGCAGTGTCCCTTTATTCCTCTCCCAACCTAGTTAGCTCCTCCAGGACTGGGTTGCCAATCAAACCCCCAGTTGCCTGGTTTGTAGTTGGGGCTTTATTCCTATGCACCAAGTAACTGCCTACTAAATTCAATATTACCTTTCTATCTTTCTGTCCTTTGTTGATCAGTTTAGCCCCAGTAAGCTACTGGCCTCTTTTCAGCGAAGACCCGAGTTGGTATTTATACTTCAGGAGAAATTTGGTCATTGCATTGAGTGAACTTCCCATTCTCTTTTCAGTAGGTGCTGTGGGATATTTTACTTACTTCCACCTGAACTACTGCCAACTCAAGCAAATGGGACTTTGGTTTAATGTCTAATCTGAAAGATGGATATAAGAATGTTTCTTTCTTTGCAAAAATATACTTCTCAAGTCCAGTATAAATCTGGCAAGCAGATGTACATAGCTGATTCCCAGGGAAAAGCACATCTGCATGTGTGTAAGGAAGATTTGTTTGAGAAAGATCTAGACATTGTATGGATTGTTTCTTATTTGCCTATTAAGAATACAAGCAAAGTACACAGAGTCCTAGTTATATTACAGTAATGGGTACAGTGAAAATTCTTCTCAAAAATGTGAATACTCTGAATCATCTAGCTGTTGTTGACCTACTGAGTATAGGAATACAACACTTCAGTCTATACGTTTGCTTCCAGGTACGTATGGGTTATAATGTCAGATTGAATTGTTGATGAAGATCGAGCAGTTAAGAATATTGTAGTTTTACAAAAAAGTGGCAAGAGAATAACTCGAGATTTTTTTTTTAATTAAGAGTCAAGTTATTTGAAAAAGTCACCAAAGCAGTGGATAATGGCTACACAGTACATGTGACATACCTGGGCCTGGTCAAGGCCTTGAACACTATTCCCCATGCAGACATTGACAAACTTGTAAATCTGAATATAAGTTCTTAATGTTATGCAATGGATAGCTAGCTGAGCGTTTGATAGAACCTATATGGTTAGAGTGGCAGGTGCCACCTCTGAAAGCAAAGAAAAAGTTACCAGTGGTATACCACAGATTTCAGTCTTGGGCCTTTTCCTATTTAGCATCTATTTTTGAGGCTTTCAAGCCAACACTCCTGGCCTATGGTTACCTAAGTTTGCAGATGACTGTAAATTGGGAATGGTTATTCAGTCTTCCAATGACTTACAAATGCTTCAGTATGGGTTAGGTAAACACTGCTGAACTATGGTTATCTAAGTTTGCAAACACCTGTAAACTGGGAGTTGCTATTCAGTCTTCTGCTGACATAGAAGTGCTTCAGCATGGGTTTGACCATGTTAAGTCACGGTGAAAGGGTAATAGTCTCAAATTACATGTGAAACATGTATATTTCATTTTGGCAAACAAAACATTTTCTTATACCATATAGTTGATATACACCTCCAGTCATAATTCCTTATCTTTTGTCCATCATATCTCCATAGTAATTAGGAAAGCCTTTTTATCTGGCTCATCTAATTTCCAAAGGTATCTCCTCTTGATCTTAATAAGACTTAGTTCCCCTTTAGTAGTATTGCATCAGACCCATAATGAATTTAATGGCCATTTTGGCAAAAATTGGTGTAAATGTATCACTCAGCTTGAGAGACCTCAGAAGTTCTTGAGATCTATGGTGTCAGACATCTTAGTTTTTGGGATAGACTCTCTCTATATTCAGTTTCTTCTAGACTCCTTTGTAAGGATCTGTGTTTAGCCTTTTGAACCGTGAAAGATCCAACCCTCTCTGACCTTCTATTCCTTTACAGAACAATGTTTACTCAAACATAAGACACATTGGCATGATAGATTCATATCCCAATACGTCTCCCACCTCTTCAACAAACTTCAACTGCATGTCAAGCAGAGTAACACCCCTGCTACCTTAAGTATAAACCATTATAATTGGATGTGTGGCTCCAAATTCTCCCAGGTCTATCTTTTATTGCCCTCCTTGACCTTGGAGTGAACTTTTGAATATGAATTATTGGCTAGACTTGTAGCAGTTTGCCGACTAATTGACTAGTACTTGCACGGTACAGTGAATAGTCATACAGAATCTGTGAGATCCTGTTTGGTACAAGTACCTGATAATGAACATTTGTAGAAGTAATAGAAATCACTTCGCTAAACTACCAGGTCCTAGGTCTGCTGAGCTGGCTAGAGATAACGACATGTGTCAGTAAAAAAGAATTGTTAATCAATCCAGAGTGTGAGAAGATGGTCAAAAGTGCCTTGTCACTGAGAATCTGTTCAACCTACTGATATCTTTCAGCAAGAATTCCTCAGTGTGTCTAACACTGATCCTAATACAACTAATAATACCTTTGATTCGAAAGCCATTTACCATGATGTGTTGCCAGAAAATTGACAGTTCTAACCAAACTTAGATTTCTAAATAGTCTTTGTTTGGAAAACTGTCAAAAATCTAATCAGGTATACTAACTGAAATACTCAGATATGCTGACTGCAGGTTCATGAAAATGTAAATTTCAAATCATTATAGGTTCATAGGCTGGTACTAGGCTATCAGCCCTAGGGCCTATACAAGCCTAGCCATAACAATTCCCTGGATATTTCCTCCCACAATATTTATTTCTCTGGATCCCTGTCTAGCAGAGTGATTGATGTGATCCCCAGGGTGAATTTCCTATCTCCTGTCCAATCATCAAGGTTCCTTTTCAAGAGGACCAAGGAGGCGCTCTGCTTGACATGTGTGGGCAGTCTGTTCCAGAGTATGGGGAGTCTCTGGGTCAGGAAACTATCCCTCCAGCATGTTTTGTTCATTGTGATGACAAGGTTTAGATCCCTGGAGCGTGTGGCTCTAAGGGATTGGGATTTCTTTAAGTGGAGCATGTCCAACAGCTCAGGGTTTGACATGGCTTTGTATGTTAAGCAGAGATTGCCTCTGAGTAGACGATATGCCACAGAGTATAGCTGGAGTTTTTTTAGATGGTCAGCATAGGGCATCTGCTTTAGGCCTGTGATTCTTTTAGTGAGGTATTTCTGTGGCCTTTCCAGCTGTTTCAGATGTCCTGTGAGGTACATACCAAACTTGGTGTTGTACTCTATAATGGGTCTAATGAGAGATGAGTACAGTGGGACAATGACCTCCTTTTTTCTGGATGAAAAGCCCTTAGTGATGACATGTGCCACATGGAAGGGTTTCCTGACTGTTGTGGCGATGTGGTTATCGAAGGTGAGACCACTGCCCACCTGTGTCCTTAAGTCTCTCATCACACTTTTGGTGTTTAGTGTACTGCCACCTATGTGGTAATTCATGGGTACATGTTTTTTCTCAAAGGGGATAACTATACATTTCTTGGCATTGAGCATGATCCCATGGCTCTGGCACCAAGCATCTGTTTCTGTAAGGCCCTTTTGTAGAATATCCACATCATTTGGGGATTCAGTAATGGCTCCCAGTTTGCAGTCATCTGCAAACTTTGTTAGCCAGAGTCCCTTAGTGTTGGCCTGTACTTCAAAGAAGTAGATGCCAAACAAGAGCGGTCCCAGGACTGAACTCTGAGGTACTCCACTTGCCACTTGTCTGGAGCTGGATTTGGAGTCAGCTACTTTTACAGTCAGGGTTTTGTCAGTAACCCAGTTGGCAACCCATTGAGTGATGTGGGGATTTATGCCCAGCTTAGTAAGTTTATCTATGATTCCAAAGTGGGGGGTGGTGTTGAAGGCCTTGGCAAGGTCCATATAGGCTGTGTGGACCACCTTACCCTCGTTCACAGCTCTGGAGACTGATTCGAAGAAGTCAGTCAGGTTCAAGAGACAAGATCGGCCCTTCACAAACCCAAACTGGGTGGGGTCTAGTGTTTGAAGGTTGCCAATGTCTTTGTTTATAAGTTCCGTGCCCTTGCAGATCAGATGGTAGTTCCCGGGATCCAAGGTGGATCCCCTGTTGTGGAGTGGGATAACTGTAGCTGTGCGCCACTCAGTGGGCACGAAGCCTGAGGTGAGGCTATGATTAAACATGACACTTAGGTGAGGTGCCAGTACATTTTATAGTTCATGTAGTACACAGCCCGGGATGTCATCTGGTCCTATGGATGCTGTATTCTTAGCTTTGGAGAGTGCAGTTTCTACCTGTGTGGCCATGATTACCGGAATTTGGCAATCTTTTGGTATTGAGATGGGCCATTTAGGGGGTGAGAGGGGGTGAAGTTGGCACTAAATCGATCTGCCAGGATATTGTTAATATCCTTGGGATCAGTATATTTAATGCCATTCTGTTGTAGCTCAGAGCAGATCTGAGCATTGCCATTTAGATTCTTGACATAACTATATAATGCCTTGTGGTTGTCTTTGGAATCTTTGGCAATTTTATTTTCGTAACTAGCTTTAGAGGATTTTATGAGGGTTCTCAGCTTCTTACTGAGGCTGTTAAGGGAGTTTTTTGCATCCTGGGATTTTCCTCTTTTCTGCAACAGTTTCTTCCTTCTGTTGTATAGTTTGTATATGGCAGGGGACCACCAGATTGGCTTCCTTTTTTGGAGGAGCGCATCTTGGTTCTATTTGAAATGGCACGATTCATGCACGAGTGGATGTGCTCGTACAGTGCCTTAGTGTAGGATTCAGCAGTTGAACTTTCAGCTCCCATCTGCATGGGTGTCATGAAGTTTGTCACTTCTGACTTGAGTAGCATGAAGTTGATGGAGGTTTCCTTAGTGGGGGGTGGGATGCGGATGCCAAGGGTGATTAGCTTATGGTCAGACCTGACCAATGAGGGAGTGACCACTGGTGTGGAGCATCTATCTCCCATGTTGGTAATGATAAGGTCTAGGATATTGGAGCCCCTTGTGGGACAATGGATCCAGAGCGCTGGAATTTATGAATTCCAAGAACCGTTGGGAAAAGGTGTTAGTACCCGAGTAGTTTTCCCAGTTAACGGCAGGGTAGTTGAAATCACCCAGTATTAGGGTGTTTGGTTGTATCTTAATATTTTCAAGTATGTTTAGAAAGGTGCAGTGAGAATCTTGGGGCATGGTGGGGGATCTGTAGCAAGCTATAATTTGGATTGCAGTCTTACCTAGTGTTAGTTGCACCTGGAGAATTTCAGATGCATTGTGTTGGGCAACTAGCCTGGAGGTGTGAATATCCTTATATGGACACTCCTCCACCTTTAGTGTTTTGGTCTTGGTTTGGTGGCCGAAAAGTGTAATAAGAGTTGTAGTCTGGTATTGCAGGGGTGCTGTCAGGAGCCTTGAACCAGATCTCAGTTACTGCACAGATGTCGATGTTCTCCATTTTTAGGAGTGCCTCGAGAGAGTGCATTTTGAGGTTTAGACTTCTAGCATTGAGTAACATTACCTTCAGGTTTTGCATGCTTGTATCTGTTAATGGTGGTGGTTTTGTCCTTTGATCCTTGCCTAAAAAAGGCACTATAAGGGTGGCAAGAACTTTAGCCAGTAACCTGAATCCCAGGGGCGACAGGTGCAGACCATCTTTGGCAAAGCATCGTGGTTTGTCGATCATGTCGTCCCAGGCAGATAGATACTGGATCCCCTTTGAATAACACCAGAAGCTTAGCCAATTGTTGAAGTCAATCATTTTGTCCTTATGCTGTGGTATCATTCTGGGCGAAGGCAGGATGCTACTCAAAGCTAGGGTCATACCTGCCTGGGCCACATGATCCGAGAGCTCTTCCATGTCTCTCTTCATGTAGTCCAGGGAGGTACGTTTCATGTCATTCACTTCAAAATGGACAATGACAGAGTCGTATTTGTACTTGTTGTGGAGTGACTTGAGTGCATGCATTATGTGGTGGATCCTGGCACCCGACAGGCAGATGACTGTAATTTTCTACTTGTTCAGCCTGGTGAGTGGGACATCAGTGTGCCTGACTATAGAGTCACCTATGACATTGCCTTGCCTTAGGGGCTGTTGGGTGGCACACTGGTGTTGTGAGCTATGTGTCACTTGGGTTGTGACTGGTGTTTGTTTGCGTTTCAGCTTCGGAGGTCCTTGGTTGGGCAGGTTAATGTTAAGGGCCTCCACATATGTGGGGTGTGTTGCTATGTGTGGGTGTTGATGGTGTGGGTTTTGAAGGGCTATGTGTTGCTTGAGGTGTAGTGCAGGTGTTAACCTTCTCCTCTTGACTGTCTAGCACAATCTTGGCTGGAGAGAGCTTTGCTTCCAGTTTGGCTATGTAAGTGCATCTCTCACAGGTTGTAGTGTTGGGTGGTAGGAGGAGATGGTTGTCTGTGTACATAAGGCAGTTGCTGCATTGCCCCAGTATGCCCAGATTCACCAGGTGGACAAGAGAGATCACCGAAAGCTGACCCTTGGACATGCCTGTTTAGGTGCTTTTTTTTTTGTGAAGTACAAATGCTGTTTTCCCTTACCTTTGCAAGATACTTTGCAATTATACACTGTTTATTGCCTACAATTAATTTCTCCTTATTAACAAGGAGAGTTAAGTGCTTGTATCAGTTTAAGGCTTCCTATTGCTTTTCAGCAGGTTCTAGAGCAAGTGCTAGTCACAGGGGTTCAGATTTTAGTGCTACTACTGAGAAACCAGCTAGTTCGAAGGGAAAATTTGAAGGGCAGACTTTCTGGCACCTGGAATAGTTTAACCGTAGCCCTGTGGTGCTGCACGATGCGAAAAATGCGCAAACACACCCGTTTTTAAGCCAGAAAGTTGAAAGGGATAGAAATCAGCCCAAAATGGCTAATACAATTACAATTTTAGAGCTGGAAACCACTCCTCTAGTTTATTTTCCTATAACAAGTAAGTTGTCATTACCACACAAGCCATCACTAAACAAAGCAGACATGGATCAAGCCAAAAATACAGACCTACATATGCTGAGGCCCTTAAAAGTAACTTACCTAAATCACAAAGGCATCTTAAATGTAATATATGAAACCAGTAAACTCAGCAACCTCATAAAAATGCATCCCTGGCAGTACCCATCATGAAACATGTGTCTAAAAGTCACACACACTCAGTTCATAAACCCATAAGGCAAATAGGTAACTCCATAGTGAGACACACCAATGCCCCAGGCTGTGCAGAGAGAGGGTCACAGTCTATAGGATTTGCCATATCACACAAGCAATCATGTCCTTGCACCACAAGTACACAGATGACGCAGTCATAATACACATGGGTGTAAATGACTTGAGATATACCTCCATGGAGTGTACGAAGAGAGACATGATGACACTCTTGGAATATGTATCTGAGGATGGCATGAACCTAGTATTTGAGCAGGATTCTACCATCACCAAGGATAATGCTACAATACGAACAAAAGGTTATTGACTTCAACAATTAGTTTACTTTCTGGTGTCATTCAAAGGGGGTACTAATAGATATATATATATATTTGTATATATGTATATATATATATATATATATATATATATATATATATATATATATATATATGTATATAAAAACACACAGATATAAAATCAACCTGGAACGAGATGGCAGAGCAACTAAACAGACTGGATAACATTAAAGTCTTGCTGCTCAATGCTTTGAGCCTTAATAAAAAAAAAAAAAAAAAAAACACAACAAACACTTAACTCCCCTAAGGGCACCATTTATCTTGGAAAGCATTGTTATATGCATCAGCACAGAGACCTGGTTCACATGTTCAGGCCTACCACATTAAATCAAGGCAATGAAGACAAAGCTTTCTTCATATTCTTAAAATTCACTGCATAGCCTAACTTCTTAGACAAAATCTTGACCTGGGACTCAGTCTTCTCCAAGTCTAACTTACTGTTACCAAAACACTTTATCATATCATAGCTACCTATAGGATCCCCTTTTTGTCTCCCTTGGCCCATACTTCCTAACTAATTAGTATGACATCCCTGTGTATTAAAAAAAACATCATTTTCCCAGGAGACCTCAACTACCCCTACATAAGTTGGGAGACTTGTATATATTGTCAGAGATGTATGTCCAAAGATTTCTGGACTTCATCAGTGCAAACTCCCTGGCCCAGTTAGATCACACCCCAACCAGGGTTGATAAAATCCTGGTCTTGGTCCTTACCAGTAAGAAACAGCTTTGCTGGACTTGGTCCTTACCAATGTGAAGCTGCTTTGCTGCATATCAGACCACAAGTCAGTCACATTCAGCATAAGACTGAAGCTTCATGCATCTTCTGATCCCTCAGTGTTCACAGCTTATGCAAAGGTCAATGTACTAGGACTGACTGATGACCTGGATAAATTCAAAAGCTCCTTCCATCTCAATGATTACACTACTTAAGCAGAATCCTTCACTGCCAAATTCTGTGCACATATAAATAGCTGAGTAAATGCGTCCGTTCCCCCCAAAAATAAATACAATGCCAAATTCAAAAATAAACTTTTGTGGTAAAACCTAAATTGAAATGGGCTCTGTAGTAAAAGGAAAAAAAAAACTTTGTATGCAAAAGTAAATCTAACTCTCAAGATTCCAAAAACACTCTTGCTAAACTAAAGAAGTTCTGGACCCCGATCAAATAAACCAAAGTAGGAAATAAGGTAAAAATAACCACCCAGGAGAATGATACCTGCAAAACCTTCTTTATGTTAAAATTTTTCAGAAGCAATGCCTAGCACTACACACAGCTAATAGTAAATGTTATCACATACTCTGATCCAGGGGACCTAGCAACAAACGTCACCCCATCTCTCCTCCAATATTCCCAGATCACATATCCACACCTATACCCTCTCCATAGCTCTCAAGAACACTACTTTTATGTGGCCAGGTAACATATCAAGCTTGCTACTGGTCGGCCTTAAACATGACTTGTCTGATCCTCTGCAGAAACCATTCGGTATTAACCTCAAAACAGGCATCATACCAAATGAATGGAGAACAGCAACAGTTGTTCCTTTACATAAAGGTGCATAACCTGACTAGTCTCAATTATAAGGCTATGGAAAGGATAATAATTGAATTAATAAATTAGGATACAAGTAATCTACAAACTCTTGACTCAACCCGGTTTGAATTTGTCAAGGGTAGTTCCTGCCTGTTTAACAGGGTTGATTTCCTCAAAAAAGTTACGGTGCACACCACATATTGACACTTTTAAAGGTGTTTGACACCATCCTACACTCAGGTTTTGTAAGTAAACTCTCCCAGTTAAATGTCAGTCCTTCAGACCTCTGAACTGTTCCCATCTTGGAGGAACTTTTCCTGTTTTCAAGCCTGATTTGCCCCTGTACACGATGCATCTATTTTTAAAGATATGTTCCTATTTTCAGGCCTAATTTATAATGTTTCACACAATTTTCTGAATCCCCCTGGTCAAACATGATTTTTGAAGCTGTCTAATATACACTACATTACCAGTATACTAGCAACACCTATAATTTAACGAAAAAGGGCACACATCTTATATGTCAGAATAAATGACTTTCTGTAGTAGAATTTTACAACACAATTCATTAAAGTCTGCAGATTTTACACGGTCTCTGATAACGTGCTTATATTTTTCTATAATTTTTGTCACTTTTTCACGTGTTTCTCTGTAGTATCTTACATTCCTAGTGGCAGTGGGAAAAAGTTATATTCTATTTGGTATGAAGATTGTAGGCTGATTATATGCACAGATTTTTGGCTGGCTGTATCTACTTTTCAAGGGTGTTTGTGCCTATTAGCAGTTTCTGCAGGTTGAAAGGTGTGCAATCCCTCTGTAACTCATTTGATAGTAAATTGGCTCACAAACAGAACTCAGGAAGTTTGGATGGGTGACTTTACCTCCTTCAAAAGACCGGTCATTATCTGCGTACTCCAGAGTTTAGTCCTTGGGTCACTTCTCTTTATAATTTACTTCTCAGAGGTCAAAGTTAATGTTATGGGTCTGTGACTGATAAATATCAAACTAATATGGAGTTACTTAGTGCCATATTAAACTCCCTCGAGGATAATAAGATTTTCCAGTGGGATCTGTCGCAAACAAATAGCGGGTGTTAAAACCATGGACTAAAACTAAATAACAAGTAACTATCACATTGAGAAGACACACACCTGAAAATTGATCCCATAGTTAAGGATCTGGGGACTTTGTTGACAGTGAACTGTTCTTTGATCAACATGTATCCACTGCTGTAAGGAAGTCCTTTTACATCACACAGTTTATATCCAAGGGTAGTGCATCTGTATCCAGGGATGTAATTGTTCCAGTGTACTTGGAAGTTGTTAGGTTGATAATTGAGTATAAACAAGCTGTTGAAACATTTTTCCCAACTGGAATGACCACAGTGCTTTTTCACTTAAAAAAATAAAAATAAAAAAAAGGGGCTAAATCATAAAAACTATACAGACCATCTCAAAGCCTTTCCCTCTTCAGCATCATGCATGCTACTGAGAGGTGAATGTGCCTTTTGTATAGAGCTTCAGTAGACCCTATACATTTAGACTTATTATGATACCATTTGACTTATGAATGTGAAAACATACAGTCAAGGGATCTCAATCTGTTTTGCAAAATCAACAGAACATATTGGAGGGATAGGTATGTATAACAAAGAATACCACCACTGTGGAATGGTCTTCCACTCCAGATACAGCAAAGTACATCTCTTACTCTATTCAAGTGTAATTTGGATGAATGGATGGGTAATTGCAAATCTACCCTTAGTTTAGCACCTCTGTCCTTCTTGGGTAGGGAAAATAAGGAAAAATGCCCAACATATCCTTGTTTATCCTGTCTCTTGGTTATTCATACACAAATTATAATGGCTAAAAACTTCCATGGGAATGTAAGACTAGGCTTTTTACGATCCTCTGAGATCAGTAACATGGTAAATACCTAAATAGTTTCCTATATATTTCATATTAATCTGCACTAAAACTTCCTGGTAAAAGCATCTTAGACCTAAAGCCTCATACTAGTACACCTCGGCAATTTATATTTTGCATTGCTGTACATAAACAACAGGTATGTGACTGTCAGGATAACCTGGTTTATGCTGTCTTCCCCCAGGGAAAAGCTTAGGTAAGCCATCCTGGATATTCCACTTAAGGGGGGAAATTTCATTTGGCTAACTTTCACATGACCTGTTGGATGACTTCTTAATGAGGAAATAGGCCTTCATAGGTGTCAAAAGACCTCCTTCTTCCCCTTCATCATCCTCAACCCGTGATTCTTTTACATCAAGTCCACCATTCATGAAGAAGACCCTTTTTCACACACTGAGTATGACAATCAAGTTTCACTTCTTTTTGTCCCCTCCAATCGTGTCAGGCAAGTCACTCAAGAGTCTTATCCTACCTGTCCAGCAGTTGTAGTCCTATTTGTCATCTAGGGCTGCTCTTATGGAGGTAATTCTCCAAGCCTGCCATGGCTATGAAAGCTATTAAAAAGGGCCAGTGAATTGTCATCATGGTCACTGTAGGCCACATCATCAAGTTTTTATATCTTTCTCCAGGCGAAGGAGAGGGAGAAGCCGTCTCTATAGAGCTCTTCCAAACTGCACTCCTTAAAGTGGCTGTATGGACTGTTTCTTTCCCACTTCTTAGTTGTAAAGGGGGTGATGTGTATTGCTGCATCCTGAGCCACAGCATTTTCATTAAACGTGTCTGGTGCATCAAGTTCCATGTGGTGACTCTCCAGGGAGACGTACTCTTCTGTCACCAGACACCTGAAAATAGCAGATACTTTCTAGCAAGTCAAGGCTTAGGATTCACACAGGAGATTCCTTCAGCTAACTCTGAGTGGGTACCACTTTTAGTACAAATAGCTGCTTTCTTGCTCACCCAGAGTTTTTACCAGTGTGTTCCCATTCTTGGGTAACTTACTTCTAGGAGCCTCATTAAGTGCATAATTTCTGGGTATCCTTGGCATGGATGCTTTCATGACTATAGTCCTTACAGGTCAACATAAAGTAAAAGTCCATTGCAATCTAATCTCAGAGAATTGCACAAAAGCATCCGAACCAACCAAAGGCAAAAAGGCTCACACATCTCAAAAGATAAAACACAGCTTTAATGGGTAAGCGCTTTCGTGATGAAAATACACCACTTCATCAGGCCTATAACACGGTAATAATGTATCAAAATATATATTGAGGCTTGGTCACACACAACACCAATCACATCCTTATTCTGATTATTCAATTAAAAAACTTAACCCTTACTCAACTGACAAGTATAACACATGAATATATATATATATATATATATATATATATATATATATATATATATATATAGTCTAACTACATGTAATAAACGCACATAAAAAACATAAAAATGTGTTTAAAACTCTTATGAAATATGTACTTTAAAAAAAATATATTGTTGAGTGCCAACTTCAATGTTGTGTCTTTCGGCTTTTCCTGGTTAGAGGTCGCCACAGCAGAACTCCGGTCCGCTAATGATTGGCAGTAGATTTTTACGTGCCGAGTTGCCAGCTCTGACGCACAACCTTCAACAAAGGTATGCCCATTCACGCATGTCTCCACACAGAAGACGCTTTAGCTGAGAATCGAACAGGACAACGTCTTACTGTGAGGCGACAACGCTACCGCAGCACAATGCATAATAAATTCAACTAACAAAAATTCACTTAAAAAGACTCCTGTTTTTCAGAATGGGCTTTATGGGTATTCTGTTGTTCAACCCAGTTCCACTGTCTGCCCTCAACCTAATGGTCCATCTGGTCTGTGAGGTTTCTGTGCGATTAATTAAATCACCCCCACTCTCAAAAACTTTCTCAAGGAGCAAGAACTTAAACATATGTGTAGGGTTCGTACTAGATACATGCTTAGCTGGGCATTAGTGTGGACATCATTTCTGATATTTAATAAGTGTTCACTAATCCTAAATCTAAATTTTCTGTTCATCTTGCCTACATAGAAAGACGAACAGCAATTACACACTGCCAAATAAACAACATTAACACTGTTACAATCAGCAACAACATTAAAGCTGAACTGCGAACCCAAATCAGGGTGTGTAAAATTATTGCTTGTGTCAATGTACTTACAGTAGTTGCAGTTATTACAAGGAAAAGTCCCTTTTATCTCAACAGGAGAACAACTCTTAATATCCCCCTTAGGCTAACATAGCATTCTTCTTAATGATTTTTTGTTCTTAAATAAAAAACTAGGTTTCTCTCCAACTAAGCCTCGAATGTCAGGATCTTGGGCTAAAATGGGCCAGTACTTTTTAACCACTTCCGTCACTACGATCACATCACTGGAGTAATGTGTGGGTACCTGTACTACTTTCCGCTCATCTACCCTCACTCTCATCTGATCACTTCCATCATTTGATGAAAAATGGGGCTTACCAATATCCTTCCTCATAAGGGTAGTACTCTCCAAAATATCTTGGTAGTGGTATCTATATAGCCCCTCTCTACAAAACTCCTCTCTAAATTACACATCCTTAAATACATCATTATCCACTGTTAATCTGGAAGTCCGTAGTGCTTGACCTTTAACCACATTTCTAAAGATGTGACCAGGTTGCATCCTTTTTCTGTACAATTTAGTGTTCCTATGACATTCCTTATGGTAAATGCTAGTGTGGAAACCTCCGTCTGCATCTTTAAACACACTCACATCCAAGAAATTAATATTTACAAATGGATTATGTAGGCCAGACATTAAAAACTGTGTACTGGTTTTGATTTTCTGAAAAAATACATTTAGCTCAATGGGATTTCCATTCCATAGCAGAAACAAGTCATCTACAAATTGTCTGTAGAATACTACTTGTTTCCACTTATCTGGCAATAGTATCTGCTTGGCTTCCCAGGTAGCCATGACCAGGTTATCATAACTGTTAGCGCTCGACGTGCCCGTGGCTGCCCCCTCCTTCTGTAAGTACAGTTGATGATTAAATAACATAACATTGTTGCTCAAAACTAATTCCATTAGGAGGCAAATCAAGTCATTCCAAGTATAGTCATACATTCCATCCTTCATTAGATAATCCCTGAGCATTTCTACTCCCAGATCATTTGGTATAGATGTGAACAAAGAGTGCACATCTAAGGTGACTAAAACTAGGGAGGCCTTGTCAATGTCTGTATTCTCCAAAAAATTATGGAGATACTGTAAGAAGTGCTTTGAATCCCTTAATATATATCCATTTTTATTAACTATTGGTCTCAAGGACTTCTCTATATAAATGGATAGGGGTTCAGTTACCCAGTTCTGCTCAGACACTGTCTGTCTCAATGGAGTTTTTTTTCGGGTCTTTATGAATTTTCGGTACACCTTGAATAACAGGCACTAAAGGTTTGGGCACTCTGAAATAATTATACAAATTCATATCAATCACATTGTTCAAAAGGAAATCATATAACACATCCTCCATCTTAGAAATCAACACCTTATTTTCTTAATCACTAATGGGTTTGTAAATATCAACAAAATTTAACATACCAAGCATGGTCTCATCATAGTACATGCTATCCATAATTCTGTAGGTCCCCCTTTATCAGCTAGTTTGATAGTAATGTTGTCTGATTGGAGTGCTTTTAATACCTTATATTCTGGTTGGGTTATATTCCAAAACTTGGCATTCCTATTGCTGTTACAATCTTTATTTAATTTATCAAAAATTTCATTCTCACATAGTTGTGTACACATGTCCACCACTGGATGCCCTTGCGGCACAAACATACTAGGTTTCGTAAAAATGTTAACATCACTATTAATTTCATCTTTAAATAAGAGTTTAAGCAGTACATTCCTGTTAAACATGTTTAAGTTTAAAATAGTCTCTGTTACTTCAGTTTTTTTGGATGTTATAAACAGCAACCCTTTGTTCAAAAGGTTAATTTCTTTGCAGATTAATTCCTGTGAGGAAATGTTCCAAATCAACGATCCACTGTCCCTGTTTGTTTCCAACACCACTTGGCCTTGGTGGGTGACTCTTGCGAAAATTTTCTCTTGGTTCGACCTCTGCTGTATGAGTGTTCCCTCCTCTCCCTCAGTATATCCAACCTGATGGGGGAGTGTGCAAAAAAAACGATCCCTGCTCTAACTGTTTCTGTAATGACTTGCGTTGTTCAGTAGAAAAATGCTTAACTCCGTCTGGCCTCTGCTCAGTGCTACTGAAACTCTGTAGTTTATCCATTACCGCTTCAGTGCTGCTGCCTGTATGAATGTGACTGGAAATGCCTTTCCTGTTGACATCCAGTAACGGAGGAGTGTTGGAGTTATGTTTGGCACCTAAGCGTTCATCAGATTGTTGCAGTTCATTGGAAGAATCGGCCTTAGCTGTTGCACCAATCATCTCTGTTTGAGATACTGGTTCTGTAAAGGTGGTATTAAAATTTGTATTAGTATTTGAGCGCGTTTTTGGCCACATGAACACATGTCCCACCTTAAAGTCTGTAATGTCTCTCTCCAATTTCATTAAACTTGTACCTCAGTAGTTTATTCTCAAAGATCTTAGCAAAATCCAATAAAACACTAATTCTCTCTTCTACTAACTTGGCAGGGTAATTACGACTGAGTAGTTCTTCTTGACTTAATATACTAGCCAACACAGTAGATTCCTCCCTTTCCCCAAACTCTGTGAGCAGGTGAATATAATTAAAGCTCACCTCTAAGTTCAACTGTTGTTGTTGCTATGTTACCCTAAGGGGGATACTAAGAGTTGTTCTCCTGTTGAGATAAAAGGGACTTTTCCTTGTAGTAATTGCAACCACTGTAAGTACATTGACACAAGCAATAATTTTACACACCCTGATTTGGCTTCACAGATCAGGTTTAATGTTGTTGCTGATTGTAACGGTGTTAATGTTGTTTATCTGGCAGTGTGTAATTACCGTTTGTCTTTCTGTGTAGGCAAGATGAACAGAAAAATTAGATTTAGGATTAGAGAACGTTTATTAAACATCAGGAATGATGTCTACACTAATGCCCTAGCTAAGCATGTGTCAATCACGAACCCTACATGTATGTTTAAGTTCTTGATCCTTGAGAAAGTTTTTGAGAGTGGGGTGGGGGGTGATTTAATTAATTGCACAGAAACCTTAGAGACCAGATGGATTATTAGGTTGGGGGCAGACAGTGGAAGTGGGTTGAACAACAGAATACCCATAAAGCCCATTCTGAAGTCTCCTTAAGTGAATTTGTGTTAGTTAAATTTATTATGTGTTATTGAAGCTGGCACTCAACAAATGTATTTTTAAAGTACATATTTAATAAAAGTTTTAAGTTTTAAACACATTTTTATGTGTTTTTAATGTGCATTTATTATATGTAGTTAGAATATATATATATATATATATATATATATATATATATATATATATGCTACACATTTTTGTCAGTTGAGTAAGGATTAAGTTTTTTAATTGAATAATCAAAATAAGAATGTGATTGGTGTTGTGTTTGACCATGTCTCAATATATATTTGGATACATTGTTACTGTGCTATAGGTCTGATGTAGAAGTGGTGTGTTTTCACCATGAAAGTGCTTTCCCATTAAAGCTGTGTTTTATTTTTTGAAACGTGTGAGCCTTTTTGCCTTTGATTGGTTCGCTTGATTCTTTTGTGCAATATTTTATCTTTTGTTTTGTTCAGCAGCCCATTTATACGAGCTGTGACCATACTTGTGTGTTTTGAATTCCTAGTCTCAGATGATTGCCTTCATCATAGCAGAGTTTGACACCTTGCAGTATTTTTTGATGTTCATCATTATGATTATTACTGTATTAGCCTTGTTTATATGGCTTATATCCTGCTAAGGATATAACAGTTGTCCGGCTTCTGCACCATCCACAAACCCAAACTATTATTCACTTTGAGATGAGCTGAAGAAAAAGTAGTTTAGGTGCCAAGCCCTACTTTCCTGCCACCAAAGAGTGCTACTTTTGCAGGTTTTCAGGGATCAATGGTTGGCTAATACTTTGCATTGCTAGGCAAACAAGCAACTTTCACACTTTATTTTTATAACACAATGTGAACTTACTCTATGAAATTATACATTTTAAGCTAGAAAAAGAGTGCTTATTAACTGCTACATGATGTTTAGTAACATTTATATGGGAATGTTACTTTTTACTGTTGTGGAAAAATGTTAAAACTAATTTAAAACTTAATTTTCCTTGGTAGAATTTGTGTCATTTTACTATTGGGAACTGGGGTGACTGTTTAAAATGCTTTTAAAGTGTGTTTTGGTAGAAAAGTTACTTTTTTACTACTTATGTATTTTACTGATAACAAATGCCAGTCTTTCCTAGGAATCAGGCATCTTTTTCAGTTTTACTATGGAAAAACCTGCTAATTGCTCATTTCTTGCTTCTACTAGCAACAAAAAAGAGCAACATTAATTAACAGCCTTTGTCACCACAGCAGGATGCTTAAATGTCTAGCAGCGGATGGATGTATCTGATCTGGACATTTCTGGTTCCTCAGATAATTCATCTTTTTCTTTGCCTCTTTCTGGTGCAGTCCCTACAGCCACCATGGACCAAGAATTAGGCACATCCTCTGTAGCTGTAGGAGTGCCCTTGATGAGCAAGGGAGAACCACATTTGTTGGTTCTTGGAGGAGGAGTAGAGAATTCATCTCTGCATAACCAGACGATATTGCCAATCCATAGGAAGTTTTTGCCTAGCAAAAATGGGTCTGCTTCTTCAGAAATTCTTGTCAAAAAGAAGCAAAAGACATATGTTTTTTCCTGTCTCATTTACTTTTGACAGCAGTGATTTATAGGACTTGGCACAAAGTTTAGTTTAGGCACCTGACCCTAATAGTTCATTTGTTTTTGGGTAAGAAAAAAACAGATTATTTTCTGACGAGGTTCATGATTTTGAACCACAACAAGATTGTGAAAGTTTCTCAGGTTTCTGATGGAGTTCTGAGGTGTGTCTTCTGATAGTCCCTTCAAAGGATTCTCTTTTTCTGATACTTTCTTTTCATAATGAATCAGTTTTTCAGCAGGGTCAAAATGACATTTCACAATTTCTGAAAAGGTATTATGATTTATTACAGCTGGATATTCCTGAATCTATACCAATGCCTCCTGTTCTTTCAGTATTGGAGGATGTTTTTGTGACAGCCTATGACTTGACTGATAGTCATCCTTCTGCCCACAAGAAAGCAGGTATATTTTACAATCCTTCTGCCCACAAGAAAGCAGGTATATTTTATAAAGTTCCTGAATCTTGTATGTTTTTTTCTCCAGGAATAGATGGTATTCCAGTGGAAGTTTGGAAGCTAGGAGGGAAGAAAGTAATAAAGATCTGGAAGGTTTTGTTTAACAGTCTTTTAAAAGGAGGGGAAACACCAACATCTTGGAAGAAAGCTATGGTGGCTGTAATACCTAAAGACAGTAAAGAACCATCAGACCCAGCTTATTATACGCCCATTTTAATATTAAACCTTGATTATATAGTGCTTAATGTCTGTAATAGCTAAAAGAATGGCAAATGTGTTGCTACAATTGATAGATATGGATCAGTGTGGTTTTGTGGATGGGAGGCAAACATTTGATAGCATTAACAAAATACTGATGATCAAGAGGAAAACATAGTGTAAGAAAATACTACTGTTGGTGGGTTTTGATGCGGGGAAAGCATTTGACAGAGTAAGGCAGGATTTTGAGTAGAGCAAAGGAAGCATTTGCATTCCCTGATATAATAATGTTAATTAGTTGAATGTACGGGGGATCAGAGGCAAAATTTACAAGTTGTGTTTGAACAAAAGAACCAGGTTAGGGGTGTCCTCTTTCCCCTTTGTTTTTTTGCTTTATATTTAGAGCCATTGGCAAAGAAACTAAGGGACTCAGAAATTCAAGGATATAATTGTCATGCTAACTAACAAAAGTTGAATTTATTTGCAGACAATATTATTTTCTGCCTGGTAATACCAGAAAAGGACAATTCATTGTTGTGGAATATCTTGAGACAGTTTCAAGTCTTTCTGGACTATAAAGTTAATGAAAATAAAACAAAGGCTATAACTTTAAGCAATGTATCCGCTCTTGAATTGGCCCAGCAATACTCATATTTATGGGGACACGATAAAATGAAGTATTTAATGGCGTGGATTAAAAGGGATTCTGTTATGACAGATAAAAATATGTGGGAAGAAACTGAACAAAAGATAATACAAAACTGAGAAACTCAAAGCTCTTGTTTATGGATAGCAAGATAGAAGCAGTGAAAATGTTTTTAGTCATTTTAGTTTTATGTAGATCAGGCATATTTTTATCAACCAGAGGAGAAGTTGTGGTCAATAATTAATAAAAAAAGTTGAAGGAATTTATCAGGAGTGGGAGGGTAGGAGAGCAAAGGTCAAGTGGCGGAAGTTGATGCTTCCAACAGAAGAAGGTGGTTTAGGATTACTTGATTTTAAGGGATATTTTAGAGCTACACAGTTACGGCTCCTATACATAGCACAAACAGAAAGCTGTATTTCAAAGTGGAACGGGATGGTGATGAAACTGTGGGGAAATTCAAGAAATAAATAATGAGTGGGATTTTGGATGCAGATTCTTAAGGAGAATAACAGCCATATAGAATACTATATTCATAAAGTAGCAGAACATATTCTAAGAACTAAGCCAACACTAGAATGGAGAAAAGAGATTTAGCAAATATGGATGACTGCAATTAGGGGTACAGAGATTAGGCAAGAGGGGGCTGGAATTTACTGGAGAAAAATGGCAATGGATCCAAGGTACTGGGAACAAATAAGTAGAGAGGGAAAAGTAATAAAGTGGGAAAATGCCAAGAAGACATTTGAACTGCAGGCTAGATACTGCCTTCCCTATCAAGGATTGATATCAGAGTACAGACAGAGAAAATGATTGGGGGAAGTCATAAATGAAAGACCTGCTCTGGTAGTGTTTACTTGAATCTAGAACAGAAGCTGCTGTTAAAAGGGATAATTAGTAGGGCATATAAAATATTGCATGATAACTATAAGAATCAGTCAGAGGAGGTTAGAAAAGATTGTGAAGAGTGACTGGATAAGTATTTCACAAGGAAATAACGGGAGGACAAATGTATGGCTCCCAAGTGTACAACGAAGTCTAGAAGATTTAGGAGTTTTGCTTGGAAGAGTTTGCATATGTATTTTTTACCTGAAGTAGACTTCAAGGAATTTTTCCACAGGTAGATGGCAAATGTTGGAGGTGTGATGGGGAAGAAAGAGATAACTGGAAACATATGATTTGGGAGTGTAAAGAGTTGTCATACTTCAAAAATTCTATACAGAGTACTCTGAAATATTGCATGAGCAATTCGATGTAACTAAAGAATAATTTTTTTAGCTGGGACATGAGATCTGAATTGCCTAGAGTTTAATTCTGGTGGCTGCCAAAATAAAGTAAGTACAACAAAATGGAAATCAAAGGCTAAACCAACTGTATTTGAAGTATTAAGTATTGTAACAGAAATAAAAGAAATGGAAGTCAGATGTTTAGAAAAGGGTAGGAGCAAATTACACAGGAAAAATGAAAATTGTTGGAATAATACAAGCGGAATGATGTTTTGTAGGAGGGATGAGATTTTAAGGGAGAGGCGGGATTGAGCAATTTATGCAATTTAGGACTGATGATAGTTATACAAAAATGTATGAATATTTATAACTAGGAACATGTTAATATGGTTTGATCCAGTGTTGCCTTTTCTTGTCTTATTCAACATGTGGGTTGCCAGATCCAACAGTATTCAACATTGGCACCTTATACCAAAGCTTCTGGCAGCAATTCCCCTCTCCTACCTGAATTACCCCAGATGTCATTTGCTGCCTGACTAAACCAGATGTGTGGACTGACAACTCCATAATTTTTCATGATAAGTGGAAACATGTTCCTCCGTTTTTGGGAATTTTGATATCTATTATTAGGCTAGAGCAGTGTTATGTTATTAGTAGTTGTTTAAGGTAGATCAGTGTGATTGTATAATATCTTCTAATATTTCCTTCTGTGTATGTGTTTCTATATATATAGTAGTAGGATAAGTAGCTAATTAGTAAGCTAGTTGCTTGGATAACTTGTAGTTAAGAGTTCTGTACATCTTTATTGTTATTCTGATGTCAACAGTTTTTAAAAAGTGTTCCTCCAATGGACATAAAATACCTCCTCAAGACCCACACTTGCAGTGTGTCTATTGTTTTGGGCCTTTCCACTTGCAAGATTCATGCTGCATTTGTGCTACATTCAGCACCAGAGCTCTCCAGGGGAGAAGAGCAAAAATAATTTTAAAAGGCCTTCCATTTTAGACAAGGGCCAAAATGTCTTTGGACCTACAGGCATCCAAGAAGCAAATAGAGATAAAGAGAAAGAAAAGTCTAAAGAAAAGAGACCTGAGGATCGCTCGGATAAATCCAAGAAAAGGTCTCCCGATGCAGCAGTTATTGCGGACTGGTGCCTGAAGTTTCAAGACAGTCGGATCCTACTGTTCGAAGGATCCAGACACCCTCACTAAAGACTTCTTTTGTACTGGGGCCCATCAGCCCAGATTTCATTCACCAATTCTACAAAAACTACCTTCGAGGCCTGTTTAACTAACCTTTTCCTTGAGATCTGGCCAATCTACTAAGAGCTTCACTGAATACAGTGTCAACTGAATAATGACAACATTTTTGAGGACTAATATTCAGCTGGGAGTCCAGCCAGCTCCATCCCCGAGGAAGGCGCTGGGATCAGCCTTGTCTTCCCCAACTGAGCAAATAACAAGAGCATCAACTTACTTTCATTGTCAGCCCCCAACTCCGTAGCTCTAAACCTCTTATCTTCAAAATTGGGGATGAATCCAAAAATAATCAGGGACACTTCTTAAAGTATTCGTACTATTAACATGAGGAGTTGACAAAAATAAGAAAATGTGAAATAACATGCATTTTCCAAAACAAAATAAGACTGTAATTGTAAAATAATAACTCATTGCCATTCAAAAATGTGCATGCTGATTGGACAGCTCAGTCAGCATGCCCATTGTAAATAGAGCATATACCAATAGAAAAAAAAGTCCAGCTCTTTAAGTATCATTGAGTGGCCAGATTTTCTGTTGGCATATGCTTAGAGGATAGAGCAAAATACAAGAAAAATCAAGTACATTCTGCAAAACTAAAAAAACAGAAGTGTACCTGATTTTCCTTATATTAATGTATGGTCCTTACTAAAATATCAAGAGTCATACCGCACAACTGTTCAAATTTTTACCTCATAGTTTGTCTTTTCCTTATAAAAAATGTTTTCTGGCAAGCCTCTGGAGATTGAAGTCATTAAATAATGACAGACATTTGAGATTCCAGCAACTTTTTAAGTTTATAAGAGCAGTATTTAAAATCAGTTTCTATTTTTTGACCTTTGTCCCCTGATTATTTTGGACTTTGTCCAGGTTTCTTGCATAACAGGTTATAATGGCAGGAAAAAAAAAACAGCAGTGGAGATGATCTTTTCTCCCTTGCTTCTCCTGAACAGCACTGATGTACTATGCAAGCATGGGAACGTAAGTCCCATGCAAATGTGCAGTACTTCAGCAAACAAGGAAGAACGTAGAGGAACACTACAGTGCCATTATGCAAAGACATTATTTAAGAAAGGTAAGCAATTTATTTCTTAAATATGTAATTATATAATACAAATAACCCACTCCTGGATATGGGTTTCACAGGATTTTACCCATGGTTGGCTTCATTTCATCACTCAGGCTTTACCTGTGTGATCAAATGATCAAATCATGCCAACTGTGGGTAGATCCTGTGATACCCACATCCATTTATGGGATATTGCTAAATTGTTGTCATTCTTTAAGTGCAATCCATCACCTTTTCTGCCAAAAAGTGCCAGTTTTACTAGGGATTAGGAGAGAGAGATAAAATATTTGAGTCAAGATTAGAGACATTTGAGAGGTATGCCCAACCCTCACCCAGCACTTATAGCCAAGAGGTCTGATGGCTATGTAATAAATTTAACCTTTGATATTCTAGCCCACACAGGGAAGTTGCTACACATTGCAGTATTCCAAGTTGCTCCACACAAATCATAAAGCCATTAATATTGCCAGAAAATATCTGCTTGATCATTGCCAGTATCATGAAAAAATGCTTCCTTCGCTGCTTCTGTCTTGCACAGTTGCTCTTCAGAATTCAGCAGAAGGTCCCCCACCCTGACTCCCTGAACAAATAAGCAGTAAAGCCATACTTTAAAATGTTATAGTTTCTTTTAGTTTTTTGTAATGAACATTACATAGTTTACATTCAAAAATGCATCATATTGTTGCATACCTACCATTTAACATTGCCTCACAAAGAAAGTCTAACATGATGTTGCTTCACTGACCTTAATGGTCAAGTCAAAAGAAGCACCTCCCTCCTGAGGCACCCATCAGGATACAAAGCAGGTACGTTTTGTAGAAGCTGGGTACCACTTTTTATTTATTTATTTATTTTTTTTACAGCAAAGAAGCTACATTTTTCGACGCTCTAAAAAAATAAATCGAAAAGAGTGCTCTTCCAAGAACAGCACCCTAGGCAGTTGCCTAGTTGACTTTATGCATAAGACCAGTCCTGGGTATAAGACTCTATTTTGAAAACCCTGGTGTTATGACGAGTACATAACCTAACTGTAGTTATTTTAATCTTCCATTTATTTAGATACTGGAGGCAGTGACTAATCCATAAGTCAGTATAAGAGCCAAGACGTGATGCATTTGGAGCAGTTTTATAACAAGATCAGTGGTGCATTTTTGAAACTGCTATGACTTAGAGATTACTAGTGATTTGTAGAAACTACAGTAAAGAAAGGATAAAGCCACTTGGATTTGAAAAATGTTATCAGTTATATACAGAACTGCTATTCACAGCCACCCAGTCTTTGTTAGCAAGACAGCTGACATGCTGACAAGAAAGACATTTCTTTTTATGTGTTTGCTTATATTTTTCACTTAAATTCTAGAGTAAGAATGCATGTATCATACTATCTCAAAGTATGCTCTCTGGGTTGTAATCATAGACTAGGTTAAAAGAAAAAGAATCCAAAAATTAATTATTCTGCAGTGCTGAATATTTTTATTATTATAATTGCTATACATATATTCAGCAAGTTTAGTAATATAATTTCAGATGCATTCTATATCATTTATTCACCTAATTCTTCCTAGTTATAGCTTGTTATCCATATGCTTGGTTGTGATTCTATATCCACATACTTTCAAGATGTTTATTGTGGTATGATATGTTTAAGTTAGTGTTATACAATAGTGTTTGTTGAATAATCCCTTTAGCTAATCAAAATCACACATTACAACTATCAGCAAGAATGTTATTTCCCAGAAGAATGTTTTCATAACACCCATGCAGATAGACAATACAGTTACGACTGCTGAATCCTACACAAATGCACTCTGTAAGCACTTACACGAGTGCATGGATCGTGCCATCCCAAACATTACCAAGACGCTATCCTCCAAAAAAAGGGAGCCAATCTGGTGGTCCCCTGCCGTAAACAAACTCTACAACAGAAGGAAGAAACTGTTGCAAAATAGAGTAAAATCCCATGAGTGGAGGAGCTCCCTGGTCAGTAAGAAGCTAAGATCCCTTATAAGATCCTCCAAAGCTAGCTATGAAAACAAAATCGCCCCTGATTCTAAGGACAACCACAAAGCATTCTATAGCTATGTCAAGAATCTCAATGGCAACATCAGATCTGCTCTGAGTTACAGCACAACGACACAAAAATTACAGAACCAACTGATATCGCCAACGTCCTGGCAGATAGGTTCAGTGCTAACTTTAACCCCCTCTCACCGTCGTAAATGGCCCATATCTATACAGGAAGAATGCAGAGTCCCTGTGATCACAACTACGCAGGTAAAAGGTGCACATTCTAAAGCCAAAAACACAGCATTCATGGGACCGGACAACATCCCAGGCTGCGTTTTACACAAACTTCAGAACGAACTGGCTCACCACCTAAGCACCATGTTCAATCATAGCCTCACATCAGGCTTTGTGCCCATTGAATGGCACACTGCAACAGTTATTCCACACCACAAAGGGGGAGCCAACATTGATCCCGGGAACTATCGTCCTATTAGCCTGCCGAGCCTGGTCTGTAAGGCCATGGAACATATCATCATGGAACTCATAAACAAAGACATTGGTAACCTCCAAACTCTGGACCCCACCCAGTTCGGGTTTGTGAAAGGCAGATCATGCCTCCTGAACCTGATCGAAGACTTTGAGGCAGTCACCAAAGCTGTAGACGAGGGTAAGGTGGTTTACACAGCCTATCTTGACCTTGCCAAGGCTTTCAACACCATCCCCCATTCTGGAATTATAGATAAACTCACTAAACTAGGTATAAATCCTTGCATCACAAGATGGGTTGCCAACTGGCTCACTGACAGAACCCACACTGTAAAAGTTGCAGACTCCAAATCTGACTTCAAACCAGTGACAAGTGGAGTACCACAGAGTTCAGTCCTGGGACCTCTCCTGTTTGGTATCTACTTCTCTGAAGTACAGGCTAACACAGAAGGCCTTTGGCTAACAAAGTTTGCAGATGACTGCAAACTAGAAGCCATAGTCGAGTCCCCAAATGATGTGGACATCCTACAGAAGGGCCTCACTGAAACAGATGCCTGGTGTCAGAGCCATGACCTCAAGCTGAATGCCAAAAAGTGCATTATCAACCTCTTTGGTAAAAACTCTGTACCCATGAACTACTACATAGGCAGCAGTCTACTTAATGCCAAATGTGTGATAAGAGACCTTGGGACCCAGGTGGACAGTAGTCCCTCCTTTGATAATCACATCGCCACAGTAGTCAGGAAATCCTTCTACATGGCACACCTCATCACAAAAGGATTCTCATCCAGGAAAAAAGAGATCATTGTTCCCCTCTACTCTACACTTATTAGACCCATTATAGAGTACAACGCCCCTTTTGGAATGTACCTCACAAGACAACTGCAGCAGCTGGAAAGCCCACAGAAGTACCTCACAAAGAGGATTACTGGCCTCAAACAGATGCTCTACATTGACCATCTCAAAAATCTCCAACTTTACTCTGTAGCATATCACCTACTCCGAGGTGATCTCTGCCTAACATATAAAGCTATGTCAAACCCAGAGCCGTTGGACATGCTGCACCAAAAAAAATTTCAATCACGCCGAGCTACACGCTCTAGGGACCTAAACCTTGTCACCATAATAAACAGGACATGCTGGAGAGATAGATTCCTGTCCCAGAGACTTCACATACTCTGGAACAAGCTACCCATCTATGTCAAGCAAAGTTCCTCATTAGCACTCTTCAAGAAAAATCTTGATGAGTGGATGGGAAATAGGAAATACACCCTGGGGATCACTTCTGTGGCTCTGCTCAACAGGGGCACAGGAAAATAACTTTCTTGGGTGGCGTAAGCCCAGGGAACCTTGTTGGCTAGGCTTACTTAGGCCCTTGGGCCAATAGCCTAGTACCTACCTATGACCCTGTGAAAGCACACACTACACCAAAGTCAAATTCTGACAAAGAAATGCAGTAATCATATTTGATATATAGCAATATATGTGAAGTATAATGTTTGTTAATGTTAATTTAATACAAATTGATTACTTCTGTATAAATGTAAATGTGCCTATGGTCACAAGTAATAATTCAGTAAGGGTGTTTAAAAAAAAGAAATGCTATAATCTTCACTGCAGAAACAGAAGTGCAAGGCAGTATCAAATTCAAAACTTATACTAAATAAAGCAGAGTGCTTACACACAGCTTCAAAAACTGTCCAAACCTCTTTTCAGTTCTTAAAGCCATCCTGTCGCACTGCTGCTATAGAAACAAATATTCTTTAAAATAAACTTTATTTCAGTTATTCCACAGAAATTAAAACAATCTGATCTTCCTGTAGAAGTGTTTACTTTGAAAGGCAGATATCACAGGACTTGATGAATCAAAACCAGAAAGTCAGCTAGTTCAGTCATATGATATGACAGCTAAGCAACACACAACTGCAAATGCTCACCAGCTGCACACCTGGTTAATTTTCCCCTAAATGGTTTCACCATCTGGCAGAAATATGTCCTTTCAAGAGTAAATCTTGCCATAACTCCCACCCTTCGAGGACATTATTTCTATAAGATAGTAACTTCAAGTTTGTGCCTTGTTGGTGTTGGCATGGGTTTAGCCAAGCATATTCGGTGTACACCATGGTGTATTGATTATTTTTTAGGAAGATAACATTTTGCACAGCACAGGAACACCAGATATCTTAGCTACTGACATATAAATGAAATTAAAAAGGTATAAATGTGCTGGCAAAAAGATAACTGTATTTAGAGTAATACTAGATATTGACTTAAAAGATTGCACTGTAAAAATATTGGATGTGCTCATTGCTAATGCTGTATTTAAGATATATAACATAGAAAATAATGACTGTGTTGTGTGTGGGATAGTAATGGTGTAGGAATTTGCTGTACAAGTCAGAATTACATGGATAGTTCAAGAAAGAGGATACAACAGTCTGGAAGCTGGTGTATATTTTTAAGAATTAAACTCACCTCTGCTTGTTAATATGAGAAGTATTTTGAGCAGTAGGATTTGTTGAGGGTTACATTATACAGTTATTACAGTGCTGTATTTGTTTTGATAAAATCTCTTTTTTTTTACAGCCCTTTTGGAGGGGTTTGATATTCGAGAGACCATCAGCTTCATAGAAGAGTACATTAACAGGCAGGTGGGTAACAAATGAAAGTCTGAGGGCTCATAGCAAGCCACAACACAAGTTTTAATATTAGTAAGAGTTAGAATTAAAAGTGGAACTATATGTATCTGGATCTTCTTCTGGGAGAGTCACTTTAAAAGTAAATTACCACATATGGACTACAGTCACTGTATTGGTTTCAGGTTCTAGCCAGAAATTGCAAAATCATTTGCTTCTTCCTTCCTTATGAGGTACCAGCAGGGGTGCCACACTGAAATCCATTGACATAGGTGTGGACATGGCTTAATTTTGTATCCCATGTTGCTACACTTTGCCTTCAGTTCCTGTTACCATTTAATTGTCATATAGTCCAACTTGCTAAAATGAATTTCTGTTGCACAGTACAGTTTTTTTTATTTCCTGTTTTAGAGCTTCTTCATAGTGGACCCTTGTAGGTGAATAATCCTAAAAAAAACCTTTCATTCACAGTGCCTTGGGCCTGGATTATAAGGTATGCGATTGTATGCTTGTATTCAGTTTAATCAGGCCACTAATTTAAACAAGGGGTAGTTTTGGCATACTAGGTAAGGTTTTAACCTCATAGACACAAAGTGCAGGGTTTGATTTTAGGGTCAGGTTATTGACTAGGCTTAAAATAACCCTTCTGAACAGTTAACCTAGTATTCACATATGAACCTGTAAACTAAGAAAAAAGCTCCAGTTTCATTTTTGACTGAGAAGCATTTGAAATCAATAGAAAATAAGTCTTAAGAAAATGTATTTGGCAGAAGCAGTTAAAGGAAAAAAAATGGAAAGGATCATTCAGAAGAGGGCTAAAGCCCTTAAAAAGAAGTTACTATCCCACTCAAAATCTGGGATTTCTTCATCCAGTATAGCACTTTATTATCAACTCCAAATGACAGGGATTCCAAGATAGCTGTGTATATGCCTGGAGAGCTCTTTAACAATCAAGAGCCTACCAAATATTAGACCTAACAAGTCATCCTCGGCGGTAACACTAGAAGGGGTATCAGCTTTTCTAAAGATGGTTAAGGAAACTAACCTACAGGTTTCTGTTGTAAAAAGGACTGAAATTCCTCCAGTAATTAAAGTTTAATTTTCTGCCTCCATGCTGCCTACAGTCAAGTAGACTAAGCTGGCAAATGGATTGTCCTAGTCTAATCTGAAAAAGGCTGTGTGATGTTAGTACCCTTCAGTGACCATTACAGGTCAAACTTCTAAGTCACATTCTTTCTACCTTTGTTGGTATCGTGTAAGGCTTTGTACAAAAAAAGGAGATAACAGAGTATTTCTCTGAATTCTTTAGAAGAAGCTGGGTATTGTTTTTACCTCAGAAATTGTTCTCTCTGCATTTCATTTCTTATCATGAGAACTGGTCTTCTGGGTCCCCTACTGATACCATAAACAGTGTAGGAGACAGACTTGGCCTTTTCAGATATATTTTCTCTAAAGAGAATGCTTTCACAAATGCTAAAAGTCCCAGAATCTGTGGAAAGGATTTATTTGTAACATTACAGGATGTAAAGGATACTAATTCAAAACTTTCTGACTCTGAGCTACCAGATCACAGATAGCTGATTTCTGTACAAACCTAATAAGGAGAACTTATGTTGTATCCCAGGATCTTAGGACATTCCTGGCAACTGAGTCTTTTGCCCATTTATGCTTCAGCAGTACCCACCCTTAGACTGTACTCCCCCTCCCCCTTTTGAGGAGGAGTAGGCCAGTCAAGCCCAGGGTGAATCTTTGAGTACCCTTCTGAAGGAAATGGCATATCAAACTGCTCAATTTGCAGGAAGAGTCTGTTCCAGAGGTGGAGGAGGTCTGTGTGATGAACACATCTGTCCACTGTGTTTTAGCTACTGGTGAAGATTTAGGGCCCTGGTTTTGGAATTAGTGGAAATACAGAAAAGTTCCAGGCTCACCAGGTTTCTAATGGCATGGAAGGCAGAGATCTGTCCTCAGGACTCCGTAAGATAATGAATAAAGGGACAGTGCTTCTAGTCTTTCTTTGTAGCCTAGGATTTTTTGGCCTGTGATCTTCTTAATTAGGAACCTCTGGGGTCTTTCTAGTTGTTTGTTATATCTATTGGGGTACATCCTAAAAGGGGACATTGTACTCAGTAATTGTCCAAATCAGTGCTGAATATAGGGGAGTAATGACCACTTTAGATCTGTATGATATCCTCTTGGCAATTGGCTGCACTATGTAAAAGAATTTCCTTACTGCTGCCCTCACATGATGATTGAAAGAGATGGAATTATTAACTCATGTTTTAAGGTCCCTAACACTAGTCTCATTTTGAAGTGTGGTATTGTCTATGCTATATGCCCAGGGGAAGGGTTGTATACCAAATGTGACAATATTGCACTTTTTAGCATTTCATTTGAGCCTATTTTTAGTGCATCAGGTATTTACTAGGTAAATTGTTGCTAAAGGGTTTAGGTGTTAAAGGGGTCTTGACCATAACTCACAGTTTGCAGTCATCTGCAAACTTAGACAGACATCTTGGTTTGTGGTCTGGAGATCCAAAAAGTAAAGGCTGAAGAGAAGAGGCTCTGGCACTGACCACTGTGGGACACTACTGGTCACTTGCATTCTTTCTGATGAGGCATCTGCCACTTACACTGTCTGAGTTCTGTATTTTAGTTAATTGGTCATCCCTCTTATCACATAGGGATCTATTTTTAAAGCATTAAGCTTACTGAGTATGCTGGTATGGGGCTGGTATCAAATGCCTGGCCAGACCAAGGTACATCATGTGGACAGCATGGTTGCTGTAGACAGTCTGTGTTAGCCTCGCAAAGAAGTTAACCAAATTCATTAGACAAGATCTACCCATGACAAAGCCAAACTGCTGAGGGTCTAATCTGACAAGACTTGTGATATCATAGTTTTTCAGATGAATACTAATATAGTTCTTGGCTTTTCAGATGAGACTTGTCAGACTGATGGACCTATAATTCCCAAGGTTGGTAATAGGGCTACCCTTATGGAGCGGCATCACTAGTATTATGCACCAAATTTTGGGACAAAACCTGTAGCTAAACTTAAGTTAAACTTTTTAACTTTCCCTGCCAGAGTTTGTTTGTACAAACAGCCAGGTATATTATCTGGTCTCATGGAAGAAGTAATGTTTGGTGTTAAAGTCCACCCACAGTATATGTTCTTTAGTGATGATGGGGTTTGGGGGTTGAGTGATGAGATTTGAGGACTTTGGATGGCCATCTCTGGGGTACATTTCACACTGAATTTGTGTGCTTGTATGTTGACAGTGTCTTTTGGGTCAGAATAGCTGGCCGATTTGGAAAGAATTCAGAGTAATGTTGGGTGTTATTTCTTAATTTCTTAATGTAGCTAAAGGAGGATTTGTAATTGTCCTAAATTCATGAGCTGCTGTGGTAGACCTAATAGTATTTTTCAAGTTTTTAGTAATATTTCTGATACTATGGTTGATGTGAAGCATTTTATCACAGCTTTCTGCACTGCCAGACTTAGCACTGCACCATGTCTACATGCAGTGGATAGACACAGGCTTCTTGATACAGATATCAATAATACCCTAATACAATAAAATCTAGGCGACATTCACCTTAATCCTGGACCCATCTAACACAACCAGCATCAAGATAATTTTCTTCCAGACACTACTCTAATCCCTCAACAATCAAGCCCCAGTTTAGGTAATCCAGCTTTTGCTGCCATAAATATTAGAAGCATAGGAAGTAAAGCTGCTAATATAGCTGCAGTGGTACAGCAGTAGCGTTGTTACCTCACAGCAAGAGGTTCTCCCGTTCGATTCTCGGCTTGGCTTGGGAGTGCCTTCTGTGTGGAGTCTGCATGTCCTCCTGGCGGTTGGGTAGCGTTCGAAAGACATGAGTGCATAATTGGGCATGCCTTCGTTGAGGGTTGGGTGTCGAGCTGGCACCTCGGCGTTTCGTAAAAATCTACTGCCAATCATTAGTGGACCGGAGTTCCGCTGTGGTGACCCCTTACCGGGAAAAAGCCGAAAGACAAACAGGAAGTAAAGCTACTAAACTACATGCCTGGATTACTCAACACAAGCCTAATATTATCACTGTCACTGAAACGTGGCTTAAACCTATTGTAAATTACTCTGAAATTACACCTATCTGGGTATAATATTATCCATAATGACCATATAAAGAAGAAAGGTAGTGGCACTGGTTTAATATTTCCCCACTTCCACATTTCCCCCTACAACAAACTAATACCAAATTTAAATTCAGTAGAGCTTCTTATTACTTTCCTTAAAATAAACAAATATGTATTACTGTCCTTTACATCTCCCCTGGTGACAGTACAGCTACATTGGATGTCCATAGCAACTCCCCAAGAAAAATACTTCTAGGTGATGGCATAATCAGTTGGTTGGATGTAAACTCTTAACTCCCCTACATCTAGCATGAACTTACATGGTTTCACACAACTGATTAATAGCCCCACACATCATAGCAAGACATCAACTTACTTATTAGACTGGATCCTAGTATCAGATCTCTGCAATGTAAGACTCACTCAGTGACCATCTCCCAATCTATACAACCAGACATCTCACACATCCATTTAACAGCATGGTTATAAAACCACATGCAACCTGTCCAAGTTTAACCCAGAAATATTCATCACCACCCTGTCATGTATTAACTGGAACATCTTAAAAATTCTCCCCTTAGATGATGATGTAAATTAATTCAATGCAACTTTGCCAAATATCCTAAATAGCCTTACATATCCTAGAAGGAAGAGTCTAACAACAAGTAATGCAGTTTGGCTATCCAAAAAGAACAGAATGCTAATGCAGGATAGAGGAAAAAGTCTTGAAAGAATGGCAAAAATATAAAACAAGCACAATATCTTGAAAGCTTCAGGATGCTGCACAACTGTACTAAAAACAAATAAATGAAGCCAAAAAACTATAACATAACAACTTTCAGGACAATAGTAAATACAGTCCTAAACAATTCTGGTCATCCATTAAAGAAATATTACATTCTGGCCAAAAATTCAACCCTAACCTCGCTCTCTCAATAACTCAACACTTAAAACGGCAAGTGACTTCAACTTTAATGTCATAGGTAATATAGCATGGACTCCCCCACATCCAGTCCCAACCCTGCTCAACACTGCAGCCACTTTCACCTGTGCCCAAATCCTGTATAAAACTATTCTTAAACTCATAACATGCTGTACTTCAGCTGATGACCTTCCATATGAATACCTTAAAACTGCAAGTGGTAGCATTGGTTACATTGTCTCAATCCTTATAAAGAGGTCAGTGTAAGAATCCTACATTCCCCCTCTCTGCAAAAAAAATCACTCATTATCCCTCTACACAAAGGAGGAAATTTAACAAACATTACTAATTTTAGACCTATAGCAATCTTATCCACCCTTTCCAAAATACTTGACACATTTATTCAAAAACAATTGCCAAACTATCTTATGCAGGAAGAACTCCTATCCTCCATACAAAACCTTCCCACCCATAGTACTAACACTGCACTTCTAACCTTCATAGATACTTTGTGTCAATAAAGCTAGTGATAAAAGCAAGCTAATTGATTTTTTATATCTAGACTTGTCTAAAGCCTTCAACATACTTTGTCACAGCAAACTTCTACTTCAGTTATCCTCACTAGGTCTATCTCAGCCTACCCTTCTGTGGTTCAAAAGCTGCCTGTCCAGTAGGTATCAGTCAGTAAAATGTCACTGCAACCTTTCTCCTTATACCTTTTAGTCACCAGTGGTATACCACAAGGCTGTATCCTTGGTCTCCTCCTCTCTAACTTTCTCACTAACACCCTCCACACATCCACATAACAAGCTTCCCTAATACAATATGCAGATGACTCCACGCTCATGTGCACATCTGACGCATATCAAACAAATTACTTGGGAAGCTTTAACAGCCCTAAAAACATGGCTTTGTGACTCACAACTCATGCTCAACTAAAAAAAATACTTTTTCCTCCCAAATCCCTCTCTCATGAAACAACAAAATTTAAAATCTTCTCTCTTAATAATACAACCACTGAAGTCACTTCTCACAGTAAATTATTAGGGATGATAGAGAATAATAATCTTAGATTTGACCTGCGTATACAAAATTGCATAAAACCCGCCAAAACTATATGTTTTACAGAGCCAAACACTTCTCTCCAATGCAACTAAAACTACACTTGCCATTACTAACCTCCTCCCCTCACTACTTTATGGTGTTCCCATCCTTACTAATATCCAGGCATCAGAAATCCCAAAACCTGAACAATTCTATAATAATGTGGTTGCATTTGCAGCAAATACCCATTTCAGAACCCACTACTGTATTGCACTAAAAAGCCTGAAATGGTTAGAATTAACCCATCAACTAACACATGCACAATCTCTTACCACCTCTAAAGTTATCCAGCATCCATTTGCCTGTCCAGCACTAAATACCATTCTACACAACTGTGTTAACAGTCCATTATTATGATCCATTGACCAAAAACTCCTGTCTGTCTACAAACCTATCAAACCTGCTAGGCAAGTACCATGTTGCTAAGGCCTGGAACTTCTTAACTGTATCCAGCAGCTCAGTACCACCTCTCTGTCCTTTAAAACCATTCTGAAAGACCTCCTAGCCAAAACCTGGCTGTGTTCTTGCTCAACCCCAAGAGAAACTATATCCCAAAATATGAACAAGTACCTGTTCATACCATGCACCTCCTTAGTCTCCCTTCTTCATTCAGTTCCTTCCTTCCTTACTTCAGTCAGGTTTTTCTACCTGACTCTTTCTAAATATACCATAACCATATTTCCTCTTTCTCTTTGTATTGCAGTTCCTGTTTGTATTATAGTAACTTAATTTTTAGCAAATTTAAATAAATTAAAGTTATCTAAAAATTAAATTGTTGATATAGGTGGTATCTATTCTTAGCCAATGAGCTGAAGTAGTTAACTTCATTTATCTGCAACCTGTGGGTATCCGGATCCATATCGGATCTGAGCCGCAACATTTTTCAAGCATCTGCTCCAAGCTCATCCCCTTACCCATAATCCCTCACATCTCCTACCTTCCCTCAGATCTCGTTTGCCGCTTCATGCATACGCATCGTGGTCTCTATAGCTCCAAGTTGGGTGTAGTAAGGGGTACTTTTTGATATATATTTAGTGTGTGAGTGTAGTCATTTTCTGGTCATCCCTTTCCTCCCCTTCGTCATTCATCGGTTTTCTGTCAAAAAAAACTTTTTAAAAAGTTAGGATTTATGTGGTAGTGTAGGCCTAACTGTCCTTAGTGTGTGTGTGTTTGTTGGTTTAGTTTTGGCTAAGTGGTGTGGTGGTGTGTGGTGATGGCTGAGCAGCCAACACCAACTTTTAAAAAATGCACAGAGTGTGGCCACAAGCTTTCACTGGCTGATGGCCACACTCTGAGTGTTATTTGCCTGGGTGTTCCCCACCTATCTTTGCCTTGTAGTCTCTGTGCCGGGTTCAGCCCTAAGGCATTGAAAGAGAGGAAAGCAAAGCTGGTAGCTAAGGGCCTGCTACCAGTTTTTGCATTGAACTCGACGACCTCGACATCAGCTCCAGTAGCCGACCAACCGCCTCCCCCCCAGGCTGGGACTCAACCTCCCACTAAGCCTTCTGAGACAGGGACAAAATCAAAGGACAAAGACAAAGATAAGAGAAACAAGGATAAAAGAGGGGAAAGGCACCTCAAACAGTCTCCAGACCAGGAGCCATTTACCAGCCCGCCTACTAAAGTTGTCAGGACCACCTCTCCTCGGCTCCACTTCCCGAGGTTCTCCCCGGAGCCCTCGGACCAGAGGCCTTCTTTGAGGTCGTCTCACAGACCAGTCGGATCCAAGTTGATCACCTCCTTGCGGTCGACTCAGAGTCTGTTGGAGCTTGACATGGACAGGATGATGCAGAGGTTCATTCGGACCCAAATCCAAATGGGAGTCTTGCCAGGCCCCTCTCCGGCCAGAGAGGGGACCTCTATGCCCTTCTTCCATCCAGTCTCTCCTTCCTCAATCCGACCTGCGGTTTCGGGGTTTATGGATCCGAGGAGCTGGGGTTCAGCGCCAACAGTTCCTCCAACCTCGACGCCAGTGATTACCTTGAGTTCCTCGGATCAGACTTGTTCAGATCTGAGCAGCTCTCGGGGCTGAGAACGGATAGTCGGATCCAAGGGAATGGAGGTGTCTTCGGCTCCAACTTTGTAGGATCCAAGCCATTCCTTTGGAACCCTGGCTACCTTGGCCCTGATCCTCATGATGGAGCCGGGGAGAGCTTCTTCCTTGTTGGTTGCTAAGGAGGTGTGCTCTCCTTCGGCCTTCGACATAGTGGAGAGGGTTCTCTCCCAAGGATTGAGACCCCAGCCCATTTCTTTGGACTCCGCCCAGACTTCACAACTCCCATCAGCTTGTCCCAGCGACAGCCCATGCTAGAGGACCCCGAGGTGGATCCTGTTGTGGAACCCCCCAATACTTACGAGCCCTCTTCAGAGAGTCCCACTGAGGAGGCTCCCCTTAAGCACTCATGTAAGAGGAGGCACATGGACTCCAAGTCCCTCACAGAAGATACTGACTTGGATGAAGATGAGGGTTCCCCCAGGTCACCTCCCGAGATGTCTCCTTTGGAGACATCATGGAAATCCTCCACCAGAGGGGAGGTTGGTCAGCCCCAAAACCTTCTATGGACAAGTCAGTATTCCTGAAGTCCTTTCACATGGGCCCATCTACATCCTGGGTGACCCTCCTGCAGATCCCTTAGTGGATCTCATTACCACGCAGGCATGGAAGGAGCCTGACACCATAGAGCCAATACCCAAATGCCCAGACAGGATCCTTTTTCCTCCCACAGACAGGCCTAGTACAAGGGATCCCCGGTGGATGCTGTGGTGGTTGCAGCTGCCACCAAGAGAGAACTGGCACAGGAAAGTTCTTCGGCCCACCCTCCGGACAAGGAGTCTAGGGCGGTGGATCAGTTTGGGAAGCGAGTCTTTTCTTCAGCGATGTTTTCTATATGAGCATTGAATTATTTGGCACACGTCATTCGACTTCAGCGAGACCTAGTCACAGAATTTGCTGTGTCACCTCCAGAGTTTTTGTCGCAAGAGGACAAGCGGCTGTTCTCAGTGAAAATGTTGACTCTGAAATCTGTTTCGAACATGTCCATGCGTCTTCTTCCCATGCCATGGAAGGAGAGGCTAGGGCGGCTGGGACTGGCATAGCTATGAGGCAGCACGCTTGGCTCAGACTTTGTCAGTTCGCAGACCCCTTCAAGGCGTCATTCACAAATGCTCCCTTTGACGGTTCCTCCCTGTTCGGGAAGACAGCTCGTGACACCCTGGTCCAGAGCAAGAAGGACGGGAAGACTCTGTCTGCCATCATAGTCCACTTCTCTAGCCCTCAAAGATCCTTTTCTAGGAATCAGAGAGGGCAAAAGAAGATGTGGTTCCGAAAATCTCATTTTTTCCGGGACTCTCAGGACAACTTGTTCCCTAGAGGCAGAGGGGGACAAGACAGACGTCGCCCCAGAGGCAGAGGGGGCCTGAGGAATTTTGGGTCTAGGGAGACCTTCTCGGATAGACCTGCGCAGCAACCCTGAGGGATTGCCCAACTGTTTTACTCTGGAGATAGTTGGGGAAAGATTGTCATTCCACCTAACGGCTTGGGAGTCCATTATGACAGACCGTTGGGTATTCCAAATAATATCCAAGGGCTACTCCATCCCATTAGTTGCCCCACCTGTCCAAAAAAGCACCTCCCGGATGTTCCACCCACTCAAAGGGAGACGGTAGGGCAAGAAATTTCAAAGCTGCTTCACAATCGGACCATCGAACCGGTCCTCCCAGATCAGTCTGGATTAGGCGTTTACTCCAGGATCTTTTTAGTGCCAAAAAAGACGAGGCACCTCAGGCCCATATTGGACCTATCAACCCTTAACCTGACTGTAGCCAAGCAAAAATTCTGGATGGTCACCTTGCAGTCCATTCTACCTTACCTCCGAGAATGCGACTGGATTTGCTGGATAGACCTCCAGGACGCTTACTACCATATCAAAATTTGCAGAAGCTCCAAGAGATTCCTTCACTTCTGGCTGGGAGCCAATCATTTCCAGTTCAGAGCCCTACTCTTCAGTCTCACCACAGCCCCCAGGGTGTTTACCAAGGTTATGGCAGTATTAGCGGCACACCTGAGGCTTCAGGGAATTCAGGTGTTTCCTTACCTAGACGAATGGCTCCTCGCTGCTGCCACCAAGCATCTACTTTGCGTGACCAGAGACTCCTTCTTGCATCTTGCAGTCAACCAAGGAATTACCATCAACATCTCCCAAGTCTCACTTGAACCCGACACAGACCTTGGAATTTATAGGGGCACGACTGGACACTCTACTATTGCAAGTTTTTCTCACTCTGGAAAGGGTCCATAACCTGCGGTCTCATGTGTCAGTGATCCTCGGCCCCAGGACGCAATGGCAAACGATGTTCTCTGAGACCTAGACTCCATGGCCGCAGCAATCTCAATCCTTCCCTGTGCACGCCTTCACATGCGGGTGCTTCAGTGCACCCTCGCAGTTTAGTGATCTTGGTTAGACCTCCCCATGGACTATCCAATACGAATCAGCAGTACCTGCAAGATTTCTCTTCTCTGGTGGCTCCATTCACCGGAAATCTTGGGAGGTCGTCCCTTCATAACACCTACAGCCCAAGCCACAGTGACCACGGATGCCTCTCAGCTCGGGTGGGGGGGCACTATTTGGGGAGGATGGTCCAAGGCACATGGTCTCAGACCGAGACCAGATTGCATATCAGTGTTCTGGAGATGAGGGCAGTGCTTTTAGCGTTGCAAGCCTTTCATGCTATTCTTCCCCTGGGGATAATTGCAGTTCAGTCAGACAACATGTCTGTTGTCTGGTACATCAACAAACAAAGAGGAACCAGATCTTACCATCTCTGTCATGAGGCCATGAGAGTGTGGGAGTGGGCAATTTCCACCAGTCGGTTTCTGATTGCAACGCACATCCCGGGACGCTCCAACATTTTAGTGGACAGATTGAGTTGGGCTATTCTAATGCCTTACGAGTGGTTTCTGAAACAGTCAATAGCGGAGGAGATCTTCCTTGCGTGGGGACAGCCTTGCTGCGATCTCTTTTCATCTCCTTCCAACGTGAAGTGCAGTGAGTTCTTCACTCTGATCCCCTCACCAGGGGACTCCCCCAGAGACGCTCTTGTCCATGCTTGGCCTCCTAGGTTACTGTATGCTTATCCCCCGTTACCTCTCATTCTGAAGTTTCTTCAGAAAGCTTGCCAACTGGGGTGCAAAGTGATCCTCATTGCACCATTCTGGCCTCGTCAGGTGTGGTTCCCCTTCCTTTGGTCTCATGTTCTAACTCCTCCTCTGATTCTGGATACCTGCCTGGATGTCATCTCTCATCCCTCGGGCATCAGTCCGCCCGATCTGGGCAGCCTCAAGCTGACTGCTTGGTTGCTCCAGTTCCCTTGATTGCTAGGACTCCCGATCTGTCATCTTCAGTAAAGAATATTTTGGTGGCATCCCACAAAACTTCCACTAGGAAGTTTTATTGCAGCAAATGAAAACGCTTCTCTATTTGGGCTTCTCAGAGGAACCAAGATCCCTTTACAGCCCCAGTTCCTGCAGTGTTGGAGTTTTTGTCCTATATTTTCCAACAAGGGGCTAGTTCCTCTATGGTGAAAGTACAACTGGCAGCCATAGCTAATTTTCATATTGGTGAAAATCTGAATGCTCTGGCCTCTTTGAGATTGTGTAAAGCTTTTCTGAAAGGTACTTTTCTTTTATGTCCCCCAGTTAAGGATTCCATCCCTCCTTGGGACCTTACCCTAGTTCTGCAGGCATTGGTGGCTCCCCCATTTGAACCAGCAGCGTGAGTAGATTTGAAATTCCTGTCCTGGAAGACAGCTTTTCTAGTGGCCATTACTTCGGCCAGAAGGGTTTCTGAGATCCACTCTTTGTCTGCCGTGCCCCCTTACTTAATCTTTCATAAAGACAGGATTTCACTCCGCATGAACCCTTCTTTCTTACCGAAAGTTGCTTCTGAATCAAATATTAACCAGACGATTAATCTGCCTGTGTTCTTTCCAAATTTTCAGAACAAGGGTGAGTATAAGCTGCATTTGCTAGATGTTCATAGACAGCTTTGTTTCTATTTACACAGGACTAAACAATTTCGTAAGTCTGACCAGTTATTCATGTCCTTTTCCAGACCCTTTTTGGGCAAGGCCATTTCCAAGGTCTCCTTAGCTAGATGGATTACACAATGTTTCCTGCAAGTCTATAAGGATAAAGGTCTGACCCCACCTGGTCCTATTAAAGCTCATTCTACCAGATCTATGGCAACTTCTGCTGCCTTTTGGTCTAGGGTTTCACTGGATGATATCTGTGCAGCAGCGACCTGGGCAAGGTCACATTTATTTCTCATTATAAGTTGGATTTGATCTCTAGTGGGAGAGCATCCTTTAGCTCTGCGGTGCTCAGGAATATCTTTCCATGAGGGTCTCCCAGGAGTTTTGGTAGCTGGGGACTCTGTCCCACAGGTTGCAGATAAATGAAGTTAATTACTTCAGATAAAGTAGTTATGTACTCACCATAACGTTCCATCTGAGTAATTGTACTTCATTTTCTGCAACAGTCCCACCCTCCTTCCCCCGAACCTTTTCTAGGTTAGTGCTGTTATTGAGTTGCTAATAGTTTGAATAGTGGCAAACTCGATCTGAGGGAAGGTAGGAGATGTGAGGGATTATGGGTAAGGGGAGGAGCTTAGAGCTTGGAGCAGATGCTTGAAAAATGTTGCCGGCTCGGATTTGATATGGATCTGAATACCCACAGGTTGCAGAAAATGAAGTATAACTACTCAGATGGAAAGTTATGTTGAGTACATAACTTCTTTTTTGCACATTATACTTAATTTGCTATAATTATGTAAACTGTAGATGTTTTTTATTTCTGAAGGTTGTAAAATTATTGTTCTTAAAACGTTTTTGAAATAGTTTGGAGCTATTCTTCCCAGGCCTCTGCTGAAAATGGGCACCTACCCAATTGGGCTTTCCCAGTAATTAAACATCAATAAATAAATATGTTCTCATGTCTACTTGTTCTCACAGACCATATTTATCAGTGTCACTGGTGATACTTAACAAGTGCTATCATATGTCTGTAGTTGTGTGATGAGCAAGCATTGTGCACTAAGTTCACTATTGTGTCCTCTATGCAGCCCATAGTTGCTCTGTTTCTCATAGTTCACAGTTGCCAACCTGTAGCTGATGTACACTGCTTGTAGTTCACACTTGCCAGCTTAACCTTAAATTATCTAATTTAACTGTGTATAGTTACTCTGTTAGGCAGTGTATCCCTGCTTAAGAAAATATGCATAATTGCCTTCCTTCATAAGAAACATCACATAGTTACATGCCTCCGTAATATAGCACAAATAAATATCTCATTTAGCTACATATATTTTTTTGTAATTCTAATTATTTTTTCTGAATCTCTGAACTAAAATGGAAGGTCAGCCTGCTTGTTTCCCATTTGTTGCCAGTCTCATAGCACTTGATATCCTCAGGCAGTTTAGTGACTGCCTTGTGCCCATAGATAATGATCTCTTACTCAACACCAATAATTCTGTTTGTGAGAGCTGCAAATGTTTAACAAACATGGAGGGTTTCACTCTCACAGGAAAACATAGACTGTGAGCAGTATACACTTTACCACTTTGTACACCAAACTGCACTAAAATGTCTTATGCTAACTAAAGCCACCAGTATTCATAAAGGCTAGGGGCCAGATCCCAAAAATGTTGCTCATAGTCCAAGTCTGCTCTGACTCTGAAAGACTTGCTGTCAGCGTAAGTGATGTACTTCAGTTTAAGGCCTATATATAATCAGGCTTACACTTGGGGTCAGAATCCAAAAGACCTGTTCTCAGTGTAAGTGGTCACTTATACTAAGAGCAAGTCTTTTGGAATCGGTCCTATTGTCTCAGCAGAAATCCAAAACCACATCACCTTCAGGCACATCTTAAAAAAAAGAGCCATTGACTCAAAAATAAGATGTTCCATGTCATGGCGGCTACATAAGCAACTTTTGTTGTTCAAAGGGTTATCCAGATAGCAATGACAGTATTAGTTGCTCATTAGAAAATTTTTGTTGTTCACCAAAATCTGTCTCATTGTAATCTGAGTTTCATCTCACCATATTTTAATTAAAGGATGTAGCTACCAACGGTAAATCCTTGAGCCTTGCTGTCCATATCTGTGCTACCATATGAAAGACAAATCCTTCTTAACTGTGTAAACTTTTAGAATAGGCCAATATGCTCTATCATGAGTGTTAACTACTATAACAGTGTTCCTGGGAGAAGCATACCAATGTCTGAGTAACTTTTTGCCATATTTTAATAGAATATCTACAGCCCGGGTCTTTGTCCCAATCCAAAATTTACCTAGTTTTTTCTTCACTTCATATTCTGCATGATCAGTAAATATGAACATGATAACAATTCACATTCTCCTAATTTAAGATGTGTATTAAAAATTCAGGTAAACATGGTATTTTACCAAACAGAAGTACAGAAGTAATGATAAAGTGTTGCTCTCTCTGTGACTGTTGCTTATCTTGTTCAATCAACATTTTGTCTACTAATTGGACTGTTAGAGGGTTATCTATCATTGTGTATTGAAATGAAAGATCGTTAATTTTTGTAGTGTGTAAGACATTTGGAAAGGAGAAATTGGACAAAAGTATAACCATTGTCGTTCTGATGACTCACCACTGGACCAATAATCAAGGATCCTCAATCCTCACCACTGGCAACAGTGGGAGATGTACACTGGGAGGATGGGGTTCTAATGGAGAGATGAAAAGTCAGCAAGCAAAGGAGAGTAGTAATACTGAAATTGAATTCATCCTCAAGTCTTGGTGAGTATCTTTGCAAGGTGGACCTGTTTTCACAAAATCTTACCAAGGCGACACTGATATATAGACTGTAATTATATAGCATATATCATGGACAGAAGTAAGTTAAAAACAAAAAAAAAGATAACTGGGGGCACAAGACCCAGGATAAAAAAGTGCCCAATCCTGGTAGGAGCACTGATGCCAGAACTGGAAAAAAATGACAGTGTAGAATCTTCAAAATATGAAAACACTCCTACAATGGGGCCTGACCAGGCCCAGGGGGAGGATGGCCCCCCAGTTGTAGAAGGAATTAGCACTCCACAAAAATTGATTGGCCAAAGAAGAGCCACAGAGACGATAGAGTGGACTATTGAGGATAAAAAAGAAGTGATGTATTGTTACTATTATGTAAAAAAAAACAGAATTTCCAGGCACAAGATATGCAAAATGATTAAGAGAGAAATTAGAGGAAAGAAAAATACTTCCACAGGACAGAAGCTTCAAATAAAAATTTGCGTTCATTAATACAACAGATTTTTTAAAAACAGTATATAGATCAAGAAACTTTGATCTGTTTGGAAAAAGAAGCATCTGTGGAAGTGCGAAAATATAAACAACAAAACCTAGAGATATTTGAAAAGTATAAAAAAGAAATATGGACATGGGAAAGAAAGAGAGATTTGATATGGTACAATATTTATCCAAAGTAGAAAACCAAGTTACCTAATATAGACAAGGCAGTCTCAAAGATGTTTGAAGATAAATGCAGGCAAAGGCATCCAAATATGGAAAATGTCACAATAAAAAAATTAATATCACAAAGATGTAATGTGGAAAAGAAGATTAGTAAAGCAGATGTTAAAGAAATAGAAGTTGAAGTTATGGAGTGCCTGCGAAGTGAAGGATTTAATGTAGAAGATCTAACATAGACTATATCACAGCATGATGGAGTGAGTCCCCAGAATAAGGAAAAGCAAGAATATCAGGAGACATGTGAAGAAATATGGACATGGGAAAGAAAAAGAGATTTAATATGGTGTAATATTTATGCAAAGGAGAAAGCAAAACCAACCAATACAAAAAGAGCAGCACCAAAGATATTTGAAGAGAAATACAGCCAAAGGAATCCAGATATGGAAAACTTTACAATACATAAAATAAGAAGACTAAGAGGAAAAATAAAAAAAAGTGATTAGTAATGGAGAAGTCAAAGAAATAGAAATTGAGGTTATGGAGCAGCTGCAAAGAGAAGGATTCAGTGCAGAAAATCGAATGCAGAAAGCACCACAACATGATAGAGCAATGGATATTCAAATTAAGGGGAAACCAATGGAACAGGAAGCAAATGGTCAAGTGCCATATCAAGGTATTTTGGAGCCTTCCACAGGAAACTGATATAAATGTTCACTTGAAGCTAGACAGCAAGGAAAGGAACAGGACACTGTGGAAACTGATACAGTCAATGTTGAGGCGTGATAGGACAGTGAGTTCCCACATGACAGAACAACAGATGACACAATATGAAATTGAAGAGAATGTGCCACAGGAAGATGCTATAGAACTTTCTATAGAATGCTTGCTTCAAAAAGGAAAACAAGGTATGTGCCCTCAGTTTGGAAGAAAATGAACTAAGAGAAGCGTTGCTTGATTTAACGGACATGGATAGATATATTAAGATCAATGAGAGAAATAGACTGCAGAAGGTCAATAAAACACAAAAAGTAAGAAGTCTGATAAAACAAATGAAAGCAGTAATTAGAACTGTCCATAGAGATCCATGTGATATAACAGAAGTGAACAGGATATACTGCTGTGCTGTTAAATTAATAACTGATAAAGTTCCACCACAAGATCACAGGGTTATGAGGGAAAGGAAGGGGAGAAATTGAATACCATCATGGAAGTATTGTATAGAGAAAACTATAAAGCAATTAAGACAAGAAGTGTCACTTTTAGAGGATTATAGAAGAGAGAATAGATCAACAAAAATGTTAAGAAAGATAGATGTGATTAAAGTAATGCACAGTATTATTACAGACCAGGAGCTATCATGCACTATCGCAAATAACAAACTAAAAATTTCAGCACAGGCAGAAAAACTTAGAAGATACACAGATAAATATAAGGGAAAAGTACAAAATAAGCAATTTATTGATGACCCAAAAACATTTTACAGAGAATTGGGAAATAAGGTAAAAGGAATTGAAAGGCCGCCAAAAAAGAGGAAGTAGATACATTTTGGAGAAGTATCTATGAAGATCCTGTGAAACATAACAAAGATGCTAAATGGATAGAAGTAAAAGAAAGAATAAGAAGTTTAAAGGTACAGGATATGAAATGGGATGAAATAACAGCCAGAGAAATTGAAACAAAGTTAAGAAAAGCTTCTAACTGTAAAACCCAAGGCCCAGATGCAGTACCTAACTTTTGGTTAAAAGTATTAACATCTTTGCACGAGGATTTAACCATGAGTAAGAACTATTTATATGTGCACCCTGAACAGACACCACACTAGCTAACAACAGGCAAAACAATTCTCTTAGTTAATAGTGAACCAGCAAGCTACCCTAAAAATTATAGACCAATAACTTGCCTTCCAATGATGTATAAACTATACACGGGAATTGACGCCAACAGAGTTTATAGTCATTTAGAAGAAAACTCAGTTATGGCAGTAGAACAAAAGGGCAATAAAAGAAGGTCATATGGAACAAAGGATCATTTGTTGTTAAATAAAGTTATAGTGGAGAACTGTAAAAAGAGAAGAATCTAAGTAGGGCATGGATTGACTACAAAAAAGCATTTGATAGTATCCCACATTCATGGATAAAAGAGTGCTTAATAATGTAATAATAACATCCTACACTGATTGACTACATTACAGTAACCATGAAACAATGGCAGACCACTTTGCAATTAAGCCATGATAAAGGACAGATTATTATCCCAGGGATAAAAATTCAAAGGGGGATAGTTCAGGGTGACTCTGTCACCATTGCTATTCTGCCTTGCCATTAATCCATTAAGCTGTTTACTTAACAGTTTAGGCCATGGCTACAATTTGGCTCCTAGAAAACAAAGTCTAATGACTTCTTACCTACTTTGTCGATTTAAAACTGTATAGCTCATCAGATGAGGAACTGAAAGCACAGCTGCAGGTTGTCAAAACTTTTTCAGATGATATTAGAATGCCATTTGGTCTTGATAAATGTGCAAAAGCAAACTTTAAAGCAGGAAAACTGCAGCACTATGGAAAACATCAGTTTGGGACAAGAATGTGATATAAAAGAACTTGAGCAAGAGGGAGTGTATAAACACTTGGAAATTGATGAAGGATCAGCAATAAAACATGAACAAATGTGAATAAAACTCAGTGAGGAATACTTTAGAAGACTTAACTTAATCCTGACAACAGCATTGACATTTAGGAACAAGATCCAAGCTATAAATAAATTTGCTCTTCCTGTCCTAACCTACAGTTTTGGCGCGATTGACCGGCCCCAAAAAGTGTTGGATAGATTAGATATTAAAACAAGAAGGATCCTTTATGCTCACCAAATGATTTATAAAAATCATTGTATACCAAGATTGTATATTCCCCATTCCAAAGGAGGGATGGGCCTCCTTGAAATTGATTACATGTATAGATCTGCAATCGTGGGACTCAACACATATCTACCGACCTCCCAAGATCCAAATGTTTTGAAAGTTTTGAAACATGAGGAGAATAAATCTAAGATGACTTCTCTGCTTAATTTCGCAGAAGCATATTGACGTCAAGCAGGAATGGAACACAAATCAGAAGTAGATAAAAAACAGGCAGCAACTAAATGTGCCAAAAAAAAAAAAGAAAAAATATAAGGTGAAGGATGAGATGAGAAGGCAAGAAATGTGGAAAAAACATAAATATAGTTGCAAGTATAGAAAACTTCTGGAAGAGCCTCATGTTGATCAAGAACGACCGTAGGAATGGTTAAGGAGAGGCAAATTCAAACCAAAAAAATGAAAGGTTAATACTGGCAGCCCAATACAGTGGGCTATGTACATGCTGGTTTACAAAGTCCATTGAACATGTGGGAGAAACAAACAAATGTAGGTTTTGTAAAACCAAATTGGAAACAGTCACACACCTTGTTGCTGGTTGCGACACACTGATGGCAGAAGGACTGTATACTGAAGAGCATAATAATGTGGCAAGACTGTTGCACTGGGGATTGTGCAAACATTATGGTATTGAAGTCGCTGAAAAACAGTGGAAACATGAGCCACAAAGCATCATAGAAAAGGATGAAGTTTATATCACATGGGCTCACCCATTACCAACAGTTCAAAAGTTAGATGCTAGAAAACCAGATATATAGTGGTCCAAGAAAAGAAGACAAAAGTAGCATTGATCATTGAAATCACCGCACCCAGTAACTATAGTGTCTTGTGTACAGAAAGACATAAAGTCATAAAATAGCATGATCTGCAGGCAGAAACAAGAGCAATGTGGAAGAAAGATACCCAGACAGTACCAATAGTAGTAGGAGCAATGGGTCTTATAAAAAAGAATTTACAGTCATATTTAGATAGGTTACCAATCCATGTAACCCCATACGAATTGCAGAAGGAGTCATTACTGAGCACATTGCGGGTGCTGCGAAGAGCACTTTTAGATGACATCAACGATTGAAGCAATACTAATTTCATGAACCTTAATCATACTTTGACTTAGGAATGGGGTCTATTCCCGTCATGGTATTAGAAACCCAAAACATTTGGAGAAATTAGAAAAAAAGAGGATAACAAGTACACGCACAGTATTTCCAGATGCAGCTCTCTGCATCAAGTACAGTTTCTCTTAAGAGCACGCAGGGATGACCGTCATTCCAAGGCTGGTTTCTTCCTCTTTCTGCAGATCCCCATTAAGAATACCCACTGGCACAGCTATAGAGTTGAGATCTCAGCAGAGTGACAAAACCAAGACCTACCAACACCCTCTCTGTCCAACCAGTGCTTTGTGTCCCTGCCCAAGTAGCTGGCACACACACACTCTTTGAAGTTCGATTTATATACACACACCTGGGAGAGGCTGGCACAGGTTTACTCGCTCTGCCCTCTTCTGCCCAGACTATAAGGTAGTTACCACTGCCACCAATCAACTCCTTATCAGCTACTTTAAGGCCCTTAACAAATGGTGTCCAATCTTACTGTGTAATAATATTAATATAAATGGTAATTTGACCAAAAGCAAGGCTATTAGGAGTGGCCCACACAGTGTCACCAAGTAAATATCCAAGTACTCTCAAAATTTTAAATATCTTCATACAGATCGGCCACAATGAAAGGTTTAAATATATTTAATAATAAATAATTAAAGAACAAGAAAATATTCAGTATACATTCACAGTGACATCAGAGTTCAAAACCACAGGAACTATTTAAAACAACAGTGCAGGACAGTCTCAAAAAATAAAGAAAAATAACTAAACTAAGCTTTGCTGTATTCCTGACTGTATCTAAGAGAATTAGTATACCATATAAACTTACATATAGAGCAAGGCAGATGTTGTGGTGAATGGATCTTGTTCTTGTCAGGTCCAAGACATAATGTAGAATGCACTGTCTTTCTAAGAGACTTCTCCAATTAATATCTCATATATTACTGCTGGGATAGCTTGCAGAATGACATAATTTCTTGTCATCTGACTCTATCCCAGGCGAATCCCCACTGCTAGAAGCAAGCAGTATTTCGCATCTGCCTGTAAAAAATACATAGACCTCAGATCTTTGGCAGATGCTGGAAGTCATAAAACAATTACATTCTTTTGTGCTTTCAAAACTAGTAATTAGTTCACTGCAAAGACAATACAGAAAGCTTCTCAGCAGACTCTGTGTCTGTAGCTGCCTTGAAAACTGAAAGATACCATCTTTTATTGTGTAGCCATAAAGTAACTTAATTTCAGCTATTTTTCTGAAGTTAAGCTCCTGTATTCCAGTTTCAACTGTTAAAATATGTACATTTAAACAGTTACAGTAGTGCATGTACATTTCTGTTCTGTTCCAGTAGGGCACACTGTGGTTACATTTCAAACAGCACTTTGCAAAAATCTTTTCAACACACACTTCTGTACCAGCAGTTTGATATACACATGATATACAGTTCTAATACATTATGATATATAGTTCTAATACATTTGTAACGCAAGTGTCTTATATAAATCATGTTGAAATTATTTACAAAATTCCAGCTAGCTGTGCTGGCAGTATTCCTCTTTGTCATACTTCTTTCCCCCCTTCGAAGACTCAAGTGACCTTGAGAAATGTTGCTTGAGATGGATGAGCCTGTCTTGGAATACATTACCCCGTACCCTGTCTTGAGAGCACATCTGCATTGGCATTGCTAACCACACTGCAGTGTTGCACTGTCATATCATATGCCTGCCACACTAGGCTCCACCATAGCAATTTGGGATTTTGCTGGTTGGCTTGCTGCTGCCTTAGATCCCCTCAGACGTCTCCTGCCTTCTACTGCAAATACTTAGCACCTGGGCCTCCCTATCATGTTAACCTGGTACAGTTTGTGCCCCTACCTCCTGCCTAGTAGTTCTACCATGCAGTTAACATCACTGACCTTCCTTACCACTTTGAAGGATCTCTCCCAAGCTGCCTGCAGCTAATTGAGTCTGACAGGAAAGAGAACCATAACCCGCTGCCCCACAGCATATTCTCTGGCTTGAGCATTCCTGTCATACCAGACCTTTTTTTTTTGCTGTTGGGCTTCTGCCAGGTTCTCCTGGGCCACACCCATGAGTTCCCCTGAGCCTTGTCCTGAAGTTTAGGACATATGGCACAACAGACTCCTTGACATTCGCTCTCCCACTCATCAAAGATCAAATCTAGATGTCCCCTCACCCTATGCCCATACAGCATCTCAAAGTGTGAAAACCCTGTGGATTTCTGGGGCAACTCTCTGCAATTAAACAGGCGGGGCAAATATTTGGCCCACTCCCTCTTAAACTGGTCTGCAAATGCTCATAATATGGTCTTTATTGTAGAGTTTAACATCTCCACAAGCCCATTAGTCTGAGGATGGGAGAGGGTGGTCTTTAGCTGTTTCACCCCACAGTGCTTTCACAGACAAGCCAGAAGGTCTGACTTGAAATTGGCACCTCTGTCAGTCAGTATTTCTTTTTGGAAACCTACCCTGCTGAAAATCTCTAACAAACATTTGCAACCTTTTCTGCCTCAGTGGAGGATAGAGACACTGTCTTGGGTTATCTGTTAGCATAATCTACTAGCAGTGGGATATACTTCTTCCCTGTGGAACTTGGGGTACTCAAAGACCCCACAGTGTCCATAGTTACCCTTTAAAATGTCTCCTAAATCACAGGCAAAGGCACCAAAGGAGCTTTGACCTTGTGTCCTGCCTTACCTACCTTTTGGCACTGCTCATAAGTCCTGCAGTACCCTGTTACATCCCTGGAAATACCAGGCCAATAATACATCTTTTTGTAAGCTTTATCCCCATATGACCTGCAAAGGGAAAGTCATGGGCTGTGGCTAGAAGTGCCAGATGGTAGGGTCTGGGCATTACCAACTGCTGTAGTCTCTCACCCTCTAGCCATCCCTCAGGGGTCCACTCTCTGTACAGTAACCCTTTGTCCCAGTATACAGATTCCCCCTTTCCTTGAGAATCAGGTGCCTCTCTAGCTAACTCTCTCAAGCCTTGTAATGTAGGGTCTGAGAGCTGAGCCTGTGTCAGTTCTGTCTTTGTAACCATTCCCAGCTCCCCTTCCACAAGAAGTCTGGTATCCTCTGACAGTGGTGCCTCACTCTCAGCCTGGGTACTACTGTTCACCTCTGCCTTGCAATCACTCTGTCCAAGAGAACATCAGTACCCAAAAGCCATTGTGGCTTACCTTCAATCTCACTGCTACAGGATAGCTCCCTCCTTGAAGTAATCACCTCGCCAGTCCTGGCCTCATATGTGCCGTCTGCTTGGTCCCCAGACCCACATGCTTGTTTCCAAGCCTGACTGCATGTAACTGCTTGCACAGAAGGTGCTGCATTATCAGAATCATTCCCTATCATGACATCTGCAGGGATCTCCTCAAATGCACCTACTTGCTTCCTTCCTTTTCCACCCTGCCAGTCAAGGTGAACCCTATCCAAAGGTATTTGGAATGGGGTCCCTCCTAAAGCTCTGACTGGAGTAGACTGCCAGAGTAAGTAGTGCTCCTCTTTAACCATTGCAGGCTTCACAATGGTTATGTCAGAGGCTGTATCTGTCTTAACAGTGGCCTGTTTCCCATCTACTAAGATAGGATATAACGTGTTGTGGTGGTTTGGTACCCTTGTTGTCTGCAGACAACTTACCACTGGCATTCTGCTGTTCCCACTTACTGGCTTCCCCACCTTTTTTTTGCCCACCTTGCTTCTGTGGACTTCTATATTCTACATGACCCCACTGGTTATATTTAAAACATTTAACCCTTGATCCTGGCAATCTACCTGAACTAGTGGCTTCCTCTGTTACTGGTGGACTCTGTTGGGGCAGTTTAGGCTGCCCACCATGGGTTCCCTTAGACCCATGTGCAGCACTGGATATCCCTTTCCTGTGCAATGATGCCCTTGTTGCTAGGTGTATAGGTCTCCCTTTTTCCCCAACTCATCTACTGTATTTTATTCCCTATCTGCCAACCAGATTGTCATGTTCTCAGGCAAAGTGCTATGGGCTTGTTCCCTCACTAAAAGGCCTGCCAGCCCTTCAAAAGTGATGACCCACTCACATACCTATGAAAATAAGTGCTTAACTCAGCAACATAATCACACACTTTCATCTGCTTTGCATCTGTGCTTATGAAGCTTTTTTCTATAAGCTTCATGTGTTAACTTAAAACACTCTAATAAACATTTATTTACTGTATTATAATTTAAGCAATCAGTATTAGACAGTTTAGAAACAGCATGAAAAAAAAACACTATGCCAGTGGGCATTGTTCTGTCTATATGCATACTGTGCAAGTTTTTTCTTAAATTAATCATATTTCATTTTGTCCAAAAGAAACATAGTTGCAATTCAAAAGTATATTTCAAAATGTGATTGCAGTCTGTTTTATGTGGGGGAAACAAAGATGTCTTTTAGGGTTAGGTTACAAGAATATCTGAGAGATATTAAAAATAAAAAAGTAGAAAGTCCCCTGGCAGCACATTTTGATTTATATCATCTTGGTGATGGTAGCTGCCTTAGAGGTAGTATTTTAGAGAAGTTAAAATTAATTTGGGTATGTCTTTGAAAAATCGATTACTTTATAAAGAAGCAGTTTTTATATTTAAATATGGAACATTGGTTCCTAAGGGACTAAATAGTGATCTTAATTGGAAATTGTTGTAATCTAAATTGAATTATTGTTTAAGTGGTAATTGATGTTGTTTTATGTATATATGTGTGTTTTAGTGAATGTGCATTTTAACGCTGAAAAGGCACAGTGTATGAGGCGCTAGAGTGAATTTATAATAAATTTATCTGGATATTTATTGGATTCACTGGATCATGTTTTTTTTTCATTTGGTTATTGTTTTCTGTTTGTTTGAATTTAGAAACAGCAGTTACAGCTTTACCATGGTGTAAAGGGGTCAGGAGCTGTTCCCAGAGCCTTTGGTCAACATTATACTGTTTGCAAACGCTTTCATACATACGAATAAAACTGTCAAAATTATCACCCTCTGTAAATTGTGGAAAAAATTTACTGACCTTTACTGACCTTTATTGCTTCTGGGGTTTGGTTATTCTCTTCCCCATTACCTCCATGACCCTGTCAAAGAGTCAGAATTTCCTTTTCATGTTGCCTCTTGCCTGTCATTTTTTTTTAGCTTCCAGATGGCTCAGTCTCTCTGTTGATTCTAATGTCATCCGGTTCTCCTTTTCTTCATCCTCCAAACACCACGGTCTCTCTGCTGATTCTAGTTCCAGCCATTTGGCTTCCAGAGAGTTGTACATCCCCAAGGCCAGTCTGGTTGTCCTCCTGGTTGCTGGTCTGTGATGCAGCTATGGTTAAGGTTTCAATCATTTCTGCTTTAGTCAGGTTGGCATGCACAAATCCTTTGTCTTGCTACATCACAGCCAAATGTCTCCTTGTCAGCTTGCCATACTCCTCTGCTGACATCCTTGCCTGCTCTCCCCCTAACAAAAAATAAATAAAACTGTTGTGATATGAAACTCTGAATGTCTACCATGTGGCTGCTTGACAGTACAAACACCTTCCTTAGTGACCACTGTTTACAGGCTACAGGAGTTCAATATCCACACCACTGAATCCCAATATGTGATGTGGTGATCGATCCCACCACTGCCATCAATATGTGATGACTCACCACTGGACCAATACTCAAGGACCCTCAGTCCTCACCACTGGCAACAGTGGGGGACGTGCACTGAGAGGATAACAAGTACACAAACAGTATTTCAAGATGCAGGTCTCTGCATCAAATGCAATTTCCCTTAAGAGCACACAGAAACCACAGTTAATCCATGGCTGGTTTCTCCCTCTTTCTCTAGATCCCCAAAAAGACTCCCCACTGGCACAGCTGTAGAGTTGAGATTACAGCCGAGTGACCAAGCCAAGACCTATCAGCACCCTCTTTGTCAAACCAGTGCTGTGTGTCCCTGCCCAAGTAGCTGACACACACACTCTTTGAGGTTTGATACACACACACACACACACACACACACACACACACACACACACACCTGAGAGAGGCTGGCACAGGTTTACTAGCTATGCCCCCTTCTGCCCAGACTGTAAGATACTTACCACTGCCACCAGTCAACTCCTTATCAGCTACTTTAAGGCCCTTAACCAAGAGTGTCCAATCTTACTGTGTAATATTAATATTAATACAAATGGTAGTTTGACTTAGAGCAGGGATATTAGGAGTGGCCCACACAGTATCACCAAATAAATATGCAAGTACTCTCAAAATTTAAATATCTCTACACAGATCAGCCACAATGAAATGTTTAAATATGTTTAATAATAAATAATAAAAGAACAAGAAAATATTCAGTATCTGTTCACAGTGACATCAGAGTTCAAGACTTCAGGAAATATTTAAAACAATATTGCAGGACAGTCTCAAATAAGTAAAGAAAAATATCTAAACTAAGCTTTGCTATATTCCTCACTGTATCTAAGAGAATTAGTGTACCCTAGAAACGTACTTATACAGTAAGGCAGATATTGTGGTGAATGGATCTTGTTGTTAGGTCCAAGACATAATGCAGAATGTGTTATCTCTCTAAGAGACTTTTCAAATTAATATATCAAATATTACTGCTGGGTTAGCTTGCAGAATGAAATCATTTCTTGTCATTTGACTCTATCTCAGGTGAAACCCCCACTGCTGGAAGCTAGCAGTATTTAGCATCTGCCTATAAAAATACATAGACCTCAGATCTTTGGCATATGCTGGGAAGTGATAAAACAATTACATTCCTTCATGCTTTCAAAACTAGTAATTAGTTCACTCTGAAGACAATACAGAAATCTTCTCAGCACAAGCTCTGTATCTGTAGCTGCCTTGAAAACTGAAAGATACCATCTTTTATTGCGTGGCCATAGAGTAATTTAATTTCAGCTATTTTTCTGAAGTTAACCTCCTGTATTCCAGTTTCCACTGTTAAAATGTATACATTTAAACAGTTAACAATAGTGCATGTACATTTCTGTTCTATTCCAGTAGGGCACACTGTGGTTACATTTCAAACAACACTTTGCAAAAACCTTTTCAACACACACTTCTGTACCTGCACTTTGATATACACATGACATACAGTCCTAGTGCATTTGTAACACAAGCATCTTATATAAATCATTTTGATATTCGCAAACTTCATATAATTATTTACAAAATTCCAGATAGCTGTGCTTGGCTGTGCCTCCTTTGTCATGGTCTTGAATAAAAAAACATGTTTGTGGTAATACTTCTTGAATTAATGCTCTGTTTTCCATTGTAATTCATTAATGTTACTGCCAAAAGTCTGGTCTACAGTATAAGTCAAACTTACCCAAGACGTCATTTCCATGTTCTTGAAGTCTGAGAAAATATTCCAGTATTGTTTATTAATCATCAGCTATGCCAAGGCAAATAGTTAACAACCCAGTAATTGTATTTCAAAATTTCTTCTGTCTTGGCTGGCTAGGGGCTGGGAGGGATCCATCCCTCCACAAACATTTCTTCTAGATTACTTGTATCTTACTAAAATGTTATCTGGTGGAATAACTTGTTTGATGTAAAATAAAGTCACTTGGAAAAGAAAAACATTTAAATAATATTTAGTCTGCCTACAAAAATAGGCAATATTTCCCTAAATATTTTTGTCTTTGAAATAATGAACTATTTCTTTTGGAGTAATGTTTAGAGTTAGAATATTGTCCTAAATATTTAATTGTATTTTCTGCTGGAACTGGGATTTGAATAGTTTCATAGATTTTTTTAATACCTTTATTAAATTAGCATAAGACATAGGCAAACACACTAATGTAAAAGAAAACATCATGTTAACGTCTTTTCAGTTATGTACATTATACATTGCATATGTTCTTTTTTATAACTATCATCAGTCCAGCATTACATAAATTGCTTAATTCCTGACTTCCCTTAATCATTTATCCTCCTCCTGAACATTACTCTGTATGTGTTGTTCTCACAATTTCCATTTATTTTTATGTAATTTGCTCCTTTCCTTTTCTAAAGATCGCACTTCCACTTGTTTTATCTCTATTACAATATTCACTATTTCAGTAGACTCTGATTTCCATTTTCTAGTAATTGCTCTTTCGGCAGCCACCAGAATTAAACTTAACAAGGCCTTACTATATCTAGACAATTCAGATCCTGTGTCCCATCTCTAAAGAATATGTGCTCCTGTGAAGTATACATTTTATCTAGTCTAGCCCATTTATTATACCTTGGAGAGTAATATGTAAATTCCTTGAGTTTCTACTGCTGAATTCATGTCTTTTGTACCAAATATTTTCATACATTTCATCAGTAATCTACCTTTTTTCCTTATATGTTCCCTTCTAGTATCCCAGATACAGCCTCATCACTGCAAATCATGTTCCAGTCCCCCCTATAAGTAATATTCCTTGCTAAAAGTTGATTATTTCTCCCCATATTTTTCTTAGCTTCCATAATAGCAGTATCTGTTGTCTATTTTCATCCGATTCACCATTTGGGTTGTCTGATTTGACCAGATCTGACCTCTGCACCTTATACCAGAGTATTAGATCCTAGAGTTCTGATTGCTTCCCTACTCACTATTCACTGTTTCTAACTGATTTACATCCGTTCTAGTTTGCCACCTGTTTGACCAGATGTGTCCTTGAAGAGCTCTAACACTCACAATAAGTGAAAGTAAAAATATAAGGCTGGTATAGGTAGTTTTTGAAATTTATATCCTTGCATAAGTGTGTTCCCTATGTAGAAATTCCCATTGATGTTCATAGGTAGGTACTAGGCTGTCGGCCCAAGGGCCTACGCAAGCCTAGCCAGCAAGGTTCCATAGCTTATGCCACCCATGAAAGTTATTTTCCTGTGCTACTGTCCAGCAAAGACACAGAAGAGATCCCCAAGGTGTATTTTCTATTTCCCATCCACTCATCAAGATTTTTCTTGAAGAGTGCTAATGAAGAACTTTGCTTGACATAGATGGGTAGCTTGTTCCAGAGTATAAGAAGTCTCTGGGACAGGAATCTATCCCTCCAGCATGTCCTGTTTATTGTGGTGACAAGGTTTAGGTCCCTAGAGTATGTAGGTCGGAGGGTTTGGGATTTTTTTAGGTGTAGCATGTCCAACAGCTCTGGGTTTGACATAGCTTTATATGTTAGGCAGAGATCACCTCGGAGTAGGTGATATGCTACGGAGTAAAGCTGGAGTTTTTTGAGGCAGTTAGTGTAGGGCATTTGTTTGAGGCCAGTAATCCTCTTTGTGAGGTACTTCTGTGGCCATTCCAGCTGCTGCAGATGTCTTGTGAGGTACATTCCAAAAGGGGCGTTGCACTTTATAGTGGGTCTTATGAGTGATGAGTACTGGGGAACAATGACCTCTTTTTTTCTGGATGAGAACCCTTTTATGATGAGGTGTGCCACGTAGAAGAACTTCCTGACTACTGTGGCAATGTGACTATCAAAGGAGAGACTACTGTCCACCTGTGTCCCAAGGTCTCTTATCATGCATTTGGTGTTAAGTAGATTGCTGCCTATGTGGTAGTTCATTGGTACAGAGTTTTTACCAAAGGGGATGACACTGCAATTTTTGGCATTGAGCTTGAGGCCATGGCTCTGACACCAGGCATCTGTCTCAATGAGGCCCTTCTGTAGGATGTCCACATCATTTGGGGACTTGACTATGGCTCCTAGTTTGCAGTCATCTGCGAACTTCATTAGCCAGAGGCCTTCTGTGTTAGCCTGTACTTCAGAGAAGTAGATACCAAACAGGAGAGGTCCCAGGACGGTACCCTGTGGTACTCCACTTGTCACTGCTTTGAGGTCAGATTTGGAGTCTGCAACTTTTACAGTGTGGGTTCTGTTAGTGAGCCAGTTGACAACCCATCTTGTGACGTAGGGATTTATACCTAGTTTAGTGAGTTTAGCTATAATTCCAGAAATGGGGATAGTGTTGAAAACCTTGGCGAGGTCAAGATAGGCTGTGTGAACCACCTTATCCTCATCCACGGCTTTGGTGACTGCCTCAAAGAAGTCGATCAGGTTCAGGAGGCATGATCTGCCTTTCACAAACCCGAACTGGGTGGGATCCAGAGTTTGGAGGTTACCAATGTCTTTGTTTATGAGTTCCATGATGATACGTTCCATGGCCTTGCAGACCAGGCTTGTCAGGCTAATAGGTCGATAGTTCCCAGGATCAGTGGTGGCTCCCCTTTGTGGAGTGGGGTAACTGTTGCTGTGCGCCATTCAGTGGGCACAAAGCCTGATGCGAGGCCATTATTGAACGTGATGCGTAAGTGGGGAGCCAGTTCGTTCTGAAGTTCGTGTAAAATGCAGCCTGGGATGTTGTCCTGTCCCATGGATGCTGTGTTTTTGGCTTTAGAGAGTGCAGCTTTTACCTGAGTAGTTGTGATTACAGGGACTCTGCATTCTTCCTGTATAGATATGGGCCCTTTATGGGGTGAGAGGGGGGTAAAGTTAGCACTGAACCGATCTGCCAGGATGTTGGCAATATCAGTTGGTTCTGTAATTTTTGTGCCTTTGTGCTGTAACTCAGAGTAGATCTGGGTGTTGCCATCTAGAGTCTTGACATAGCTATAGAATGCTTTGTGGTTGCTTATCTTTCAGCCTTATGTTGTATAGTTATAGCTAAAGATATTTAGAGTTATACTCTTACTAATTTTGGATAAGTACTGTTTTTTTCAACTGTTCATCTATAGAAATTTGTAATATTGCTATATATATATATATATATATATATATATATATATATATATATATATATTTAGTTTAAGTTTAAAGTGTGTTTTTTTTTTTGTAACGGAACAGCGATTTATTTTTTTCCCTGGGGAAAAAAATCGCTGTTCTGTGTTTTCTTAATTCTAAGGTCTCGAATTTCACGGTTCGATATTACAATGTTCGAACTCCTGTGAGTTCGATGTTGTAATATAGACCCTCAGATAATAGAGACCTTGTACACATACTGGGAGATTTCCCTATTTTTTCACACAAGAAAACTAGGACACTACGCAATTTTTTTGAAAAGGGTGATCCTTCTTTTTCTCCTGTTTCAGGAGTTAACATGGGAGTTAATCCAGGTATGTTTGCTTGTAACAACTGCGTTTCCTGTGATTACATCTTACAGGCACAAGAATTTGTCTTTCTTCACAATGGCAGAAAGATTAAGTTTTTTAATTACTGTGACTGCAGTAGCAGCTTTGTGGTTTATGCAGCAATCTGCAACTAACGTCCCTGCTTCTATATTGGCAGAACT